>NC_056718.1:8401507-8405719 GCF_018831695.1 Puntigrus tetrazona
AAATAGGATGCAAACGGGATCAGTTTCTTGTAGCATTGTTTGTTAATGCAGTGAACTGTGGCTCAGGGTTCGGTGCTTGGCTTCCTGCTTTTCTTCAATGGGCCCAATAATATAGACATATCTCACCTTAAACCTCCAGAGTCCTCCAATATCATCACTGGTCTCAAAACACACCGGCTCCAGACCTTCATCCAGGCAGCATTTGATGCAGGCCAGCCCTGAGGTTCCTCCTCCAATCACAGCCACACGTTTAGCCATGATATTCCACAACAGTCAGACTTAAAACAGGTGGAGATTATAAAAAAAATTAAAGGAATATTTTTTTTAAACGGTCAATTATGCACATCCTTTATGTTCCAAACCCATATAATTTTCATTCTCTTATGGAAATGCATGTAATCTTTTCCAAAGCATGAAACTGTCCATCAGTGTTATTTCCATTACATCTCAAAGACAATGCACGTTTTGATAGTTTTGTTAAGACTGTATGATAGCTCTACGTGGTGGAAAATGAACTTTTTTACACAACATAAACTTTCGCGGACCACACGACAACAGTTTTTACAACTGCAAATAAAAATAAAAATAAAAAAGCAATTAAAACAACGATTTTCAAGTTTGATGAAAGGTCAAGCAAGTTTTCATACAACCTCGTTACAAAAATACCAAGCGATACAATATTCACATATTCCTGCAATCACTTAAACTTTGACGTTTCAAAACCAAACCAGCCTATTTCAAATGCTGTTTGGACATTGCTTAGTGCATGTCTTATCTTGTGAAATCGGCTTGCTAAAGCGCCGACAAGAACATACGGAAATATAAAACGCGATTTCAGTCCGATTTTGACAAACATGGAGCTCTGCAGTGTTCATGAAAACAACAGTCATGTTACGTAATCACGTACGCCTGTATCAATCGACAATAAAGTTATATTAAGAAAGGTTTGTGGCGTGCCATCTTACCCAGAGTGAAGTTGAGATCGCTTATGTCATATATTAGCCACGACACAAACACTACACCACTCCCCTGTGTGGACGTAGACGTAAAAGGGGCGGAGATCTTGCTCAGTAACGTTTATTAGTCAAAAAATGGTTAACATTATGCAACAGCAAAGTGCGGTTTTCTTTTGCCACTTACACGACCCAAGTGTAGATTTTTTCTTTGCTACATGACATCACGTCATATGTTTTCATCATTGTTGTTTTCATAATTTACAACAGTTTTCTCAAATGTTCCACTACAATAAACAATGTAGTCATAAATGTGTAAGAGTGACTTTAATTATATGTAGACAAGTTGATGATAATACCACCAAACACAAAATGTCAATCCTAGCAGACTCAGGCTTCTCCACATATTTTTAACATTTATATTAAGTGATGAAAATGCTGAAACAGAATGCTTGCTATGAGATAAATTTAAGAACAAAAAAAATACACTTGTTTGACAACAGTGTTTGACAAGGATTTAACAAAAATTTGATTACAAAACACAATCAGCTATGCAAAAATCGAATTTGGGATATCTGTGGGATCTAATAGATATTCAGGAACAGTGGGACCTTTTTCTGCATTGCCATTAAAGCAAAAATCACTCCAGCTCCTCCTGACAGGCCCAGCCAAAAAAATAAGATGGAGGATGAGGGCTCTGGAATGGGCCGTGTCTTCATGGGTTTGGCCACACGATCCCATTGGGTAAGGATGGCCTGACGGGCACCTCTCCAGTGCCCCGGTCCACTCAGTCGATACTGGTAGGGAGTACAGGGCCCGAAGAAAACCCTCAAACCAACAGCAGGGTCCCTCAGGAGAAGCAAAGCAATGTTGGGACGGACACCTATTTCCTTTGCTATTGTGTCTAGGTAAGGGATGTGGTCCACTTGAAGGGCAGCCACTTTGGGACAGTAACTGTGGAGAGACAGCAGATTAACTGACTAAATTAAACCTATTTGAAATTATAATCCATCTGAATAAGTAATTACCCTTTCAAATTCGCTTGTATGTCTTTCTCAATTATTTTATCCATTTTTTCAGCTGAAGGAAGATGGTTTAGTCCTTAAAGAACAAGAAAATTAACACAAAAAAGTTGTTTAACCCATAATTATATAAAATGTTTCATATGATTCTCTATATTTACTCTTATAAATCATAACCTTTTTTTGGGTCAAGTTATGGCTGCTCATTACCTGCAATGACCCTGGTGGCCCAGCGTGCCTGTAGCTCTACAACTGGTATGAACGCCCCTTTGGTTCGCATCAAGCCCAAAATGGCCAGTGTGGGACGCTCTAGAGATGGAGGAAAGACTCTTCTATAAAGTTTCAGATCTCCATCAGAACCAGCGTTTAAGGAATCGGGGAGGAAGGGGAATCTATAAGTATATCCTGTGCAGAAGATCACTGCATCAATCTTCTCTTCTACGGTCCCATCATCAAAGACAACCGTTGAGCCTTGAAACTTCTGCACATTTGATTTCATCACCAGTTCTCCTACCAGAATGCGACTTGGGATATCATCGTTTATACAGACATGGTGGTCGAGGATCCTGAATCACAAAACATGGGTAAAGGTCATTTAATCATAAGGTAATTTTTTAACAGTCAGGGCTTTACTGCCTACATTAAATCTATGAGGATCATGTTTTGGTCCTTCACCTGTATTCAGCCTGTAGTCCATACAGCTTGTGATCATGTCTTTGATTGAGGCTTCTCTCCCCAAACCAGTTAAGCAAAGGTTGAGGCAGGAGGCCATAAATCAGATCTCGAGCTCGTGTCATCACTGTCATATCTAGAGGAAGCCCTCTACCAGCCACACGACCTCTGACCCAAGCACCTTTTCGGGTACTCATAAAGGTCTAACAGAGTGAGAAAAATAGTAAATTTAGTGAATTTAAGTTTGTCAGAATAACATAGTATTAATGGGAACCAACACTTAGTTCTACACTTAAAGTTCATTCAGGATTCTCACACCTTGGTTAACTTCAGTTTCAAAGACCTTTTAAGGACTTTTCTAGGACTTAATCAGGGTGTCTACCGATATGAAAAAGTTAGATTTACAAAACTTCTGATACAAATCAAACATTATTTTACATACGTATATTGTAATATTTAATTTGTAAAACAATTTATTCTGAAACAATATTTTATCCGTGTTCTATTAGCTTTTACATTTATCTACATACTTTTTATATTAACCTCAGGACTTGATTTACTTCTATAAAGGCCATTTTTTTAATCTTATAAACTGTATGAAACATATTTCTTATCAACGTCTTTGAACACTCTCCTAGAGCTAAAGTCGAAACAGCAAAGAAACTAGTCTTTAGGACATTTTATTAGTCTACAGACATCTTCCTATTATTTTGTCTGACTCTTATTGCTAGGAAAATGGCAAGGAAAGTCATATATTGCTTTTCTTGTTGACCTTTGACTGAAAATTACAACCAAAAATTACATAATTTTATTTTTTGGCAGTAAATAGCAACACAAATGTGTGTGTTATCCCCCCTGATGGATGTCAAAACTAGACCTGGAGGGGTCAGACGGGGAGAAGGCTAGCCTATGCATAATATAGAGATTTACTTGATTTACCCTTTTTTCAACATACTACTGTTGAACTGAAATTATGGAGCAAACTGTTTGCTAAAATGACCATAACTCTGCTGAAGTGCTGTTGTCTGTCAGATACTGATTGTGGTACAAAATTTTGTCCACATAATGATAAGAACACATATTTTAACAGAGTATTTAACTTCAGCGCTGAAATCCATGCATACAGTGCCGAACATGACAGGTTTTCTCATAAAGTAGTTTATATTAGTTTATTATTGCTTAGCTTATTACTGTTACTGTGGCAACCAGAAACAGCACAGCTTGACCCTCCATGCATTTTTATATGTACTTTTATATGTACTATTTAACTCTTAAAAGGCCCTTGGACCAAATCAAAATTTTCCATAAGTTAAAAAAATCTTCATCTCAGTGGAACAAGACTTTTCACCATTTTCCACCATGTCTTATGTGGCATTTTTCTGTCAAATTGTATGTTATTTATGTCAAAAAGATATTTCCGAGTGCAGCTAAAAATTATTTTTTTTAAATGTCTTTTCTAATGGTAACATATACATAAATTCAAATACATAATTTCACAATAATTGTGTAATGATACATCAGAGACGTGGGGATCCATTTGCGATTGAGCTTTAATCGTGGTCGGG
>NC_056718.1:8405819-8407642 GCF_018831695.1 Puntigrus tetrazona
GGTACCTTTAAAAACACGAGTGGCCCAGCGCGCCTGCATCTCAGAGATGGGCATAATGGCTCCCAGGGGCTGGATCAGACCAATCACGGCTAAAGTTGGCCGCTCCAGTTCTGGAGGATATACGTATTTGTACAGGGATGCTTTGTTATTTGAGACAGGAATTACATGTGAAGACAGGAAGGGGAATGAGAAAGTGTAGCCTGTGGCAAACACCACCAGATCAATGTCATCCTCAACAGTGCCATCCTCAAACACCACACTTGATCCACGAAACTCTTGAACATTTGGCTTGACTGAGACGGTACCGGAGAGGATGCGGTTTGGTAAGTCATCATTGACCGTGGGATGTTGGCTGAAAACTCTGTCAGATCAAAAACATAAAAAAACACAAAACATCACTCTTCAACAATATATAATATTTAACTTCCATTATCTTGTTATCTTCAGTTTTCACTGTACCTGTGCACAGGCTGCAGCCCATAGAGCTTGTGGTCGAACCGTTTATTGAGTTGTTTCTCTCTCAGTTTGTTACGAAATCCAGGTAGTAACCATTTAATAAACAGCATTAGCCCTCTGTTATTAAACATCATATCAAAAGGAACACCTTTGTCTCCTACACGATTCAATATCCACGATCCTCTTCGAGTGCTCAGATAAACCTGGAAGATAACAAACAAGTCAAATTCATTTTTTCAGGTAATTTTGTGGCCCTTTAAAAATCCCTGTTCACTGCAGTGCATGTAAAACCACCTTTAAAATGTTTTTGTTATTTGTGTGTGATACTTTTTAAAGGATTTATTTAAAGTAAAAAACATCTGTGTATTTATCAAGCAATGTGATTAGTGTAATATTGATAAAATATGGAATAATATATGGAATAATAATTCATACACTATAATTACTTATGTTGCGGTGTATCACCTGTTTGGCCATTCTGCTCAGCTCCACAGCAATATCTCCTCCAGAGTTTCCAATGCCAATCACAACTACCCTCTTTCCTCGCCATTCTTCAGGGCTTTTGTAATCACGGCTGTGGAAGAATTTCCCCTTAAAAGTGTTTATTCCTAAAGAGAGGATTTTAAAGAGATGCTATAACATGGAAACACACATATTGCATCCCTAAAGCTCTGCTGCCTCTACTGATTCTGCAGCCAATGAGCTTACTTTCTCATCTTTATGCCTAAATAGTTTAGTTCAGTGTTTACTGGCCCAGCAACTATTCCTCCAAAACCCTCCATCTCCCCCAGCTCCACCTGTCTGGATCTGCAGCAGATCTAATACACTACAACCAAATATTTGTCAGCATTGTCAAACATTAATATGCTAAAACTCGTAATGAACTTACAAAACTTGTAATGATTAAAATCCAGTAATATGTAATGTAGCATTTTATATATAACTTTTTATATATAATAACTTTGGTGTCACATTGCATATTAAACATAATATTCTATTAACAGGAGAAGCATGTTTTAAAAATAAGTCAATTACCACCAATACCATAAATAATATTTCTATCGAATATTAAAATGAGAGGGGATTTTCATTTACTGTAACAGCAGAGTTGTAATAAAGCCTAATGACTCTTGTACACCCAAAGTTAACAGAGAGATTTTGGCCTTTATACTTTGCTCATACTATGTTTGCTTAGTCATCACATGTACTGCACCTGGAAAGTCCTGTAGAGGGAGATGAGGGTGACAGTGGTGTCCGGTGCAAACCATCACAGCATCAAACACCTGCTTCTCTCTCCGACCATCTCTGGACTCTGTCTCTACATCCCACTGTCCAGAGTGAGAGAAGTCTGGCCTCGGTGTAACTGA
>NC_056718.1:8407742-8408759 GCF_018831695.1 Puntigrus tetrazona
GACTAATGTAATGATAATGATAATGTTTTTTGGCACAGTGTAATCTAAAATAATATTGTGAAACGTTATGACAATTTAAAATGTAAAATTTAAAAGCCATTGCTCCACTCTTCAATGTCATACAGATATTTTTTTTCATGATTATTTGATAAATAGAAAGTTTGAAAGAACAGCATTTTTTTAATTAAAGTACTTTTTAATTAAAGTACAGTATAAATTTAATAAGTAATTTACTTTTGTAATTTTTTTTACCACCTAGTAGTAACACTCTCGCCAACTACTATTGGTCAAAACACAGATAGCTCTGCCTCCAAACTCACACTAGACAATGAGGTGGTTTTGTTTACATTTAGGACAATAATCCTTCACATGGCTTACTAGTTGTTTTTGCTGGATATTATGATGAACAAGAGGGAGTATTTTAACAATAAACAATATTACACACTTTACCTTTAAACAAAACTTTACAAAGCTAATCTGAACTTCAAAGTCATTGACAATATCCCACTGTTCATTCACAGGAAAAACCTGAGGCAGACCGTTGCAGTATTTATCGCTCTGTCGTAGTGAACACCTCTAAAGAGATGATGTGCTACAGTGATTTCCCTGTACCGGATCATTTCCCCAACTTCATGCACAACTCTTTGATTGTGAAGTACTATAAACTCTACGCTGAGCACTTCAACCTGCTCAAACACATTCGCTTTCAGGTAATTACGTCTGCTACGATTTTCAGTTTGAGTTGGTGATTAGGACTATTAGACAACAGTGATGTTCCAGGAATGTTCCACATCTTGCTTGGATAAATTGTTCTGAGATAGTTGTGCATTTTTTCCTATCAAATTTAAGAGATGGCAGCATTCAGGCTCTGTGTGGTTGGGTGTATTTCAGACCACAGTTTGCAGTGTGAGACAAAGGCCTGATTTCTCTGACTCTGGTCAGTGGGAGGTGGTGACCGTGGACAGAGATGGACGAGAGGAGACACGTGTGTTTGACGGTGTGCTGGTGTGTTCAGGA
>NC_056718.1:8408859-8408966 GCF_018831695.1 Puntigrus tetrazona
ATAACCACAGCTGGGAATATAAGGACCCTGATCCTTACTTTGGGAAGAGAGTAGTTGTCGTTGGGATTGGGAATTCTGGTGGAGACATAGCCGTGGAGCTCAGCAGA
>NC_056718.1:8409066-8546566 GCF_018831695.1 Puntigrus tetrazona
TCCAACAACAAGTTTCCTTTTACAGCAAGTATTGATGTAGCTTGACAAAATACCGCTGCTTAGTTTATTTAGTTGTTATTGGTGACATTGTTTTGCGCGCAGAAGCTCTTAAGCGCGTTGAAGGCTGGGGTGGGTCAAAATGAAATGAAAGCGGAATCAAAGCGGGCAGAAAGAAGCGAAATGGCTAAACTAAACTAAATAAAATAAAAACAAATCAAAAGCCAAATCACAAACAAATTGAACAAAAAAGCAAAAATAAAATAAAAACTAGAATTCAGATTTAATTGTACAAAAGCAAGTGATAGAGAAAGTCACATGACTTACTGTTAACCAATTAGGAAAAATTTCACGATAGCCACACTAGAAATCCGCGATTAACAGGGTTTGGTTTTTGCTGTGGTATTCTTGTTTGTTTTTTCAGAATATAGTGCCTAACAAAACAGCACTGCAAAAAAAAAAAAAAACATCAATAAAGCCAAGCTGAAGCTTAAGTAAGCAAAAGCGAAACAAAAAAAAAAGCTAATCGGAAACAAGACGAAGTCAAACCAGAATGAACAGCAAAACAAAGAACGAGCAGAACAAAAAAAAGCAAACCAAACAGAACTGCATAAAAATAAATAAACATCAAGCGAATAAATAATGTCAAATTACTCCAACATAAGTACTTAAAATGATGTGAGTAGCTTAGAAGCTTGTGAAGCTACAGGTTCAAGAGTAGCTTATCTCAGGGTTTGTTTGAAGTAGGCTGCTCGTTTAATGATGGATGAATGTGCTTCCAGAATCTGACCGCGTGTCAGAGGTTTAAAGTCAGTAAGCCATGGCTGCATGTTCCAGGTTGGGTTGTTAAATGCGAGAGGTGTGTGTGCTGCTAAAGACCAGCCACCTGTCACGACATTCATTAGAGTTCCCTCCTCTCTCGACAGCCGACCCAGCGTTCCCATCTGGAGGCGGTGTTTATGCCCAATCCACACACATGAATTCAGACAGAACCCTCACACACACTCCTGTAATTACCACGACCTGCATGCTACACATACAATTAATTCCCTATCAATTTCAATAGTCATATACTGTGGGTGTGTGTCTCAAAAAACAGGAGAGTGGTGGATGTTGACTTTGATGGTCTAATCACAGAGTGACTGAGCGGCTACTAGAAAAGCTCATATCCAGCATTCCCTTCTGCTCTCCTGCTGTAGAAAACAGCACAGCTGTATTTATGCTGCATTTCAGGCCTGTATTTGCACAGAGTCTCGTCTCGATCGCCTCGATCTTATTGACTCTTTTAAAGGGCAGCCATTGGAAACATAATGAGTTTCACAGGCATTTTAATAATGCGGGATTTGTTACTAAGGCTTTTTGTATTAAATTATCATATTAAGTATATTGTGTACATTGCTTCAGATATTACTTTTACAATATTTTTATACAACCTTATTGGAAAATTATAGTATTCTGACCATTTGTGCTGCTCACAATTGGCCTTGTTGTAAAACAGAAAGTCATTTCTACTTACCCTGCGTTTTATAATAAATAAATTAAAAAACTGGATTATGGTAAAACACTTACACAAAAGGGCAGTACATTAAAATATGTCAAAATAATGACATAAACAGCATGTTAAAATGAATTTAGTGAGAAAAAAAGCAATAACCTGTTTAAAAGCCAATTTTAGCATTCTTTGTCATGACGGAAGTAATAGCAAAACTGATTATGCGGTAAGAAATACAGAATAATGAAATGCATTTTCAAATGTTTTAAAAAAACTGGCATTATTCACTTCCACATTAAGTACCTCAGCATAAACCTCAATTTCGATCGTCAAATCAAATTGCTACAGATGCTGTTAATAAATATAATAACAAAGAATGTACCTATACTTAATCTGCATGGAATGTATAAATGTGCATTTAAATGATTATATATAAATACAGATATTACTCTATATATCACGTTAAGTAGCTTTGTCTCTAGATGAACATTTTCAAATTAATAAACCCTAAAAAAACACACACTGTGTTACATTAATAGCTATAAAATAAAAAAAAATTAAATGACGTGGCAAATGCACATGCATTTTAGATTTGAGCCAGACGTTTGAGTTTGGAGCAAGTAATTGCAAAGACAGCAAAACCTAAATTGTTAGAGCTCATAATTCATAGCTAATGGAAGATCTGGCTTCTGACAAGTCTGACAGAGAAAGTGTGTGTATCGTGTGTGTGAGGTGCCAGCAGTATGTAAGCAGATTCCTCTGGTGGGATGTGTCAACCTGTTTTGAACTCCCAGTCCAATTACCAGTTCCTTTTCATCTCTTATTCTCACTCTGTTTCACACACTCATAAACTCACTCTCTCTTTTCCCAAAGTATCTACATGGGTAGTGTGTATGCGCTCCATTCATCCAAATCTATCTATTTCTTTATTGTGGTTTTCACTTCTGTGGTTCCTGTAATAAGGCCGGGGTGAATAAAAGCGTTAACAGCGTAACTGCGTAAAGCTAAAGCGTTTCCTGCTGTTCATGTGCAACGACAGAAATGATTCAAGATGGAATATTGAAATATCTGAGTGGGCATTGCTATAGTGTTAGTTATTAGCGATTATTTATTAAATGTTATTTATTTATAGGCATCTGGCCAAAAGATGCTCATTATAGCTCATGACCATAATGCAAGGACTCTGTGTGTATGTGTGTGAATATGTAGATTTCGGTGGATTTTAAAGGTGTTTTTCAGCTTGTTTGAGGCTAATGGCTTTTGGCTGATTGGCCCTGAGCTGGAGCATGCTGGGTCCTCTCCTCTCACTCCAGCGCACTTTAGTCGGCTACACTATCCATCATAAAGCCCAATGTGAGCCATGAGCATGGCCATCAATGCCAAGAGGATTGTATGCTTGCTTCCCTCCTGTGTGAGAGAGAAAAAGAGCAATATTTTCTCTCAGATCAGAGACCACTTGCTGGAAACAGGGCAGTTTTAATGAAGGCAACCGACTTTAGAGGTCTTATTTGTGTTGACAAACATAGTCTGTTCTCAGTTTTATTGCATTACAGTTAGTGGTTAAAGGAATAGTTCGCCGAAAATTGAACATTTGTTCACCCTCCGGTCTTCAAGTTTGTATCTTCATCTAAACAGGTTTGGACAAATGTACCATTATATTATTTGCTCATCAATGGATATTCAGTGAATGGGTGCCGTCAGAATGAGACTCCAAACAGCTGATAAAAACATCACGACAGTCCACAAGTAATCCACACCACTCCAGTACATGAGGTTTATATAATATATTGTGAAGCATAAAGCTGTATTTGTAAGAAACAAATCCTCAAGACCTGTTTAACTTCAAAAAGCGCTGCTTCTAGCTAAAATGAGATTCTATAACGCATAACATTGCTTTCTTTAGCGAAAGTTGCTTTATCTGAATCAGGAATTAAAAAATGCTCCATTATGGGCTGAAAGTTTCATATTTTGGTTTTGGGTGTCCTAAACAACAGGTTGAAATGCATGCAAAGTAAAAAAAACTATTTCATTGTCTTATAACATGCATTTAATTTTACCTTATTTGTTCAACGATTAATTTTTCCAAACCCCTCCTGTGATTGGTCGATTTCATTTAGAGCAGTGTTTAACTGAGCGTCAACATGAAACAGCTTGTGACTCGAGTCGACTCTTTCTTTTGAGAGACTTTATACATGGTGCACTTTCAGATTTAAAATTTGCAGGATGTTTTCATTCACTCTGTGTTACACACTGGATGAAAGATCGTATTCAAATATCTATAATGGGGGCACTTTAAACATTCATGTTTTCATTTCACAATATATTAATTGACGGACTGGAGTGGTGTGGATTACTTGTGGATCGCTGTGATGTATTTAGCAGCTGTTTGGATCCCGACGGCACCCGTTCACTGCAGACCATGCATCACTGAGAAAATGGTGTAATACAAAATTTCTCCAAATCTGTTCTGATGAAAACAAAGCAAAAAAAAACAAAACAAACTCGTCTGCATGTCGGATGGCCTGAGGGTGAGTAAATTTTCAGTTCGCTCACACAGGTTAAAATGAATAGTTTCTAAACCACTGAAAATTTGGCATGAATCAGAGAAAACGTACAACTTAAACCATAATGAGTGAGAGACACAGCGGCAGCTCATGCATATTCAAACTAGCCTCCCAATTAAAACATACAAGCCCAGCAATAGGGAGAATATCAAAGACATGAAATTCCTCTACATATTCATCAGCTGAATTTCTAATTCAAATCTACTCACAATAGCATCTTTATTTTAGACCACAGAAATAGCTTTACATGCTTCTTAGTGGCTATGGGCCATATTTTGTTTGCTTTTGTATTCTATGTTTATCAGGGCATTTTATAACGGCTCTTTATGGAACCTCATAATAAACTCGCTGCACAGTTAAATGGTGGTTCGTAAGAACAGGCGAGAGTTGGATTGCACCTCAGCATGCAACGCTATCTAGTGAGAACACTATCTTCATTTCTGCTAAAAAAAGAAACAAGGAAAATTCAAGGCCACTACATTCTGAAATTAGAGATGGGAGTTAAATAATACATAAAGTACAGCAGAGTATCAAGGCCAGACTTTACAGATGCCCCCCAACTTTGAGATAAAGGGGCTACCGATCTATTATGGCTGTTGTGATTAAAATAAAACGTAAAACGAATGACGAGTGTCTATTCTTGGTGTTACATTTAGATCTCCACAAGTTCACACCCGATTGATTTTTACGCGTCGCTTTGCACTAAAACCAATCAGAAGTACAAAGTATTTTTAGATTACGTGACAAAACATTTGTTACGGTGTTGAAAGAACTGAAAAGCGGGGTAGTATTGCGGCGGATCTAGAAAGCAGCTCATTATATGAGGTTCAGCACCACGGACAGAGCTTTGGCTCATTTACTCCTCCACATTTCAATAGAGCTAGGGGAAAAAAAAAAAAAAAAGTCTCAGATTTTCATGAATTGACTTGTTCAAAGATCCATACAAGTCATCAAAGTCTTGCAGAAATGTACACACACCAGAAAAGAAGAAAAAATGATTATTAAACCCGCCACTTCAAAAAGATTTTCTGTTTTTGCATCTGCTTCGCACAATAGAAATGTCTTAAATGCAATCGCATAGAACAAGCTTGCTGATTTCCCATGCAAAATTCTTCAAGAAAGCTCTATTCATCACAAGTTATGAAAGACTAATAGGCATGAGGATCAATCAACTCATAAAAGAAAGTAAGAAAAGGAGACTTCATTACGCATAAAAATCTGCTATGTGTTCAACACCATTAAAAATTCATATTCACGTCTTGATATTCATGCTTCTATATAAAAAGCCCTCAATGGAGTCTCACTCTTAGCCTTTGCACCTGCAGACAGTCTACAACAGCAGTCCTACACACACACACACACACACACACACACGCAGACGCCTTCCCCTGAGCCAGTGGAAGAAATTAGTTTCACTGTCTTTATCCTAAAGCTTTCAGTTCCAGAACGGCTGATTGCGGTTTCAGAGGCAGTTAAGGCAGACAGTGGGGAGACACACTGACAGAGTGCACACGGGTCTTCAGTTAGTGAGGGCTTATTAAAATAAACTGCAGATTAATTTACTTCTCCTTTAGCAGCCAATTTACTGCCTTTTGTTTGTAAGGAAGAAAAGGAGGTGTACAGGAAGAGGGTGGCTGACCTTCTTTTGCATATGGGGGGTTCTTCAATTATGGGCTCTTTTAGCCCTCTAGGCCTTTTATGAATTCTTTAAACACACTCTGTACAGTTCATTTAAATTGCATGTATTTAAAATCCCTGAACTAGATAAATAAATGTAAACTAAATTGTAAAAAAATGGAAAGAGAAATAACAAAAGCACACATGAAAATATTGGTGTTTTGGAAAATTGGAAAATATTGGTGGATTTAATGTCAGTATTTAATCCTAAATACTAATTATTATATATATATATATATATATATATATATATATATATATATATATATATATATATATATATATATATATATATATATATATATATATATATATAACAGACAAAATTACAGCTTGACAATCACCAATAAGAAAAAAAATTATTATATCATTATTATTATAATATCACATTTAAACACATATTTTCTTTGTTTTCTTTGTTTCTTCTCATGCATATTTTTTACTGACACTGAATGAAAATGAATGAATCAATCAATCAATAGATTATAGATCGATCAATAGATTAAATAAATTATTTAATTAATGTTGCAAACTTCATCAAAATAAATGCTGAAATGGTTCGAGTTCATTTCTCTTTTTAAACTCTCACAGCTCGCAAAATCCAGTAATAAGTATAATTAATTTTAACATTTTGAGAAACATTTAATTCGCAAATAAATAAGATTTAAGACATTGCCAAAATAAATAAATAAATAAATAAATAAATAAAAACCTTTTAGCTAGAAATATGCACGTGAAAAAAGCCCATATACTGTATAAAATCAGAGGAATGTTCCAAGCCTCTCATATAAATATACCCCATTATAATTATTGTTTGTTTTGTGTGTGTGCGCATTTTCTTTTTCCAATCAGATCTGATCTGAAAAGATCTGTTCTTGTGTGGAAATACAATCTCACGCAGTACCGAGATTCTCCTCTGTCATTTGTTGGTGTTATGACTGCTCTTTGTCTGTATAGAGATGCATCTTTTAGCTGCTCTGGATAATTTGATCTGCCTCCTTTGGCTTATTGGATTACAAGCCCGACATCCATGTCTGTGCCCTTGCAGCCCAACAGATCAACAGACACAACGCACATGTACTGACCTACAAATACTGTACTCCTAAACCAACAACAACACAATACATATATATATATATATATATATATATATATATATATATATATATATACACATATATATACATATATATACATATATATACACATACATATATATACATATATATACATATATATATATATATATATATATATATATATATATATATTATATACACACACACATATACATATATGGATGTAGGTTGTGATAGAAGCAGTTCAATTTGTGGCACTCTTGTTTGTTCTTCAAACAATTGCACAGGAAACAATATTTCAGAAAAGATGGGTTATGACAATTAGACTTAACCTAGGAAAGTACAACATTATGAAACCTTGAGTGCAAAGTCAAAACAGCAGTGTGCAAAATTATTAATCAGCAAAGGAACACAGCGAAGGGAAACACAATGTACCTCCATTACCCCCTCCATTCTCACTGTCTCTCACACATCTCGCATCCCCTCCTCCTCCATCTCTTTGATGTTTCTCACAATGCCCTGATGAGATGCGAATTGATGCGCTGATTTGAGATGGGCCTTCCAGTAATTCCCTCTCTATTCATCTGTCTATTACAGCCATAGCAGCGTCTGACAGACCTGCTGCAACCGCTCACAAGAGGAAATGGTACTGCGTTTGTGGATGAGCCAAGAAAAAAAACAAAAAAACAACAACAACAAAAAACATCAAATGATGCAATCAAACAAATATTGTTTCAGTTACGGGAGCACCCTTAATGCGGTGATTTCGATGATTGCATCTGACATGTCACAGCCAGTTTAATTTCTAAAGCAGATCCAACCCTTTCAGATACAATTTGTCCACAATGAATTCCTACTTTGATCGTTTTTAAAAAAAAAACTAAAAGAAAATTGGACGTTTGATTTGATAAGCAATAGCTGTTTTGGCTTTGAGAAGCTTACATTTAGTAGAGATTTTGGTCAATTAAAACAAACAGTTCTGGCCAAAAAATAATATTGGATGAGCTACATTCAATACTGAAATTATGATTAATTATTACATTCAAATAACGCACAAGCATATGTGTGTGTGCGCGTGTGTTTGTGTACACATAAAGTGCATATAAACATTTTTACACACACACAGACAAACACGCAGGTATTTGCACTAATAATTCATAATTTATTGAATAATACATAGACATTTTCCATTATATTATCATATATATATATATATATATATATATATATATTAGTACTGTGAAACAATTAATCCTACATTACGTTTATGTTTCTGTATTAAATATATTTATGTATGATATAAATTATATAAATATATGCAGGTAAATATATGCTGCATGTGTCTATTTATACACACATAATAAGCATACATCACACACACACATATATCATGCAAACAAAAACTTTTATATTGTATGCGATTAATCATTTGACAGCACTATCTATATCTATAGGTTTTGTTTTTTTTCTTTCTTTCTTTTGCTATAAAATGAAATGATGGTGACTGATCACTTGGATTAATATTTGGAAACATACTTTCCACAAGTGATACTGAAAGTAACTGCTCGCATTTCATGTTGTCTGTGCTGGCCCACCTAATTATAGCCAACCATGACAATGAATATCTAAACCAGAATCTGATACGGTGGGGAGGGGAAACATTCGACCCTAAGACCTGCCCTCCAGGTACACATCACTCCTATTAGTAAGACCCATCCTGTCTGTAAACAGTACATCCCCACACAAACCGCAGGAGAGCGCTGGGATCTCTCCTTAATTAACGCTGTGACGGCTCCTCTCAGTGTCAGTGACACAGCTGAGTGTGTGGGCAGAAACAAGCCTTTAATCCACTGTTTGCTATTAGAGAATCACCATCAAATCCTCACTGTCTTTCCTCTCTGTGTGTTTAGTACTTGTCTTTCTAAAGTTCACCATCTCTGAACTTAATTTGAATTTGTGTAACGCATTTCTTTCGCTCAAAACGGCATGGTTATGATGTTTATCCAGCAATGAGCTCAATATTAGGTTTGGAGTGGTGCTTCTGTGAAAAGAGAGATGGTGTCATAATGAAGAGTGGCTCTGGGGAAGGTTTAGGCAAAGCTGCTGACTTTTATTGGCGATGCTTTATTAAAGGGGCGCAATCTCACTCCATTTTGCTTTGTCTCTCTCACACAAATTGTCTTTGTTTTTCTTTTGCCTGAAATATTTAGCACTCAGAGTTTCGATTTTAACTATAAACCATTGCTTCTGGCCAAAATGCAAGTCCATAATCCATAATAATGCTTCCTCTAGTACGAAAAAGTCAATTTCCTGTTGTTCTCTAACGTCAAAATCCACTGACATATTTATTTAGTAATGTTTTGGACTGTTTTCGCTTGCTCTCCTGAAAGCTTTTTCACTGGACAAAGCAATATGATGCAAAAAGGTCAGACATTTGTTTATGCATTGCAATTTGTTCATAGAGAGGATGTATGGATTACTTATGGATTATTGCGAGGCTTATATCAGCTGTTTGATCTCTCATTCTGAGGGCACCCATTCATCAGCAACATCCACCATCTATTCAAAAAGCAATAACACGCTCATTATATAAAACAGTCTTTGAGTCAAAGTATGCATAAATTGCATTTTTAATGTACTACTGAATACACTAAAATCTGTCTGGTCTCATGGCATAAGAGTACCTGGATGCACTTTTTAGCGAGACACAAAATACGTACCGACAAGTACATATCACTGCAGTTTCCAAAAGAAATTAACACTAGAGGCAGTAAAACTCTGACACCTTTTATTAAAAGGAAATAGAAATGGCACGGTTGCATCAACAAATGTGTTTTTATATCAGTTTTGCATTTGTTAACATTATGGGGTAGGTTTAGGGTTGGATTTGGTGTAGGGTGTATTTCTAACATGATAGAGCATTAACTTTTAGATATTTCATTCAGAACTGCAGCAATACATACCTTTATCAATAAAATAAAAACGGGGATTCATGTACTGAACCTGTGTTTTAGCGTCACTTAGTGTACATTTCTCTTTAAAATTGCAGGGAAGGTATGCTACAATGGTGTTGCACAAAAAGTGCACAGAAGTACATATTTTTATGAGACCATGTTGACTAAAACACCATGTTACTGACCTAGAAGCAAAATAAACTGCATGGTGTTGCGGCAGAAAGTGAGGTTGCTTACGGGTTTTCAGATGAGTTGCAAGTCTATATCTCCAGAATGCTATCATTAGATTCCTGTAGTTCCTTAAAGCATTCCCAGCCCCACGTGAGACCATTAGTGAAAACATGATGGAGAGGTGTGAAAGGAAAAAAAGTGAAGATGAGCAAACAGGTCCCATGACTTCCACCTTAGCAACTGGGGATGGATTCGCAACAACTTTAAGTAATGATGTTCACACCACATCACGGAGAACAAAACAAAAACCATGACAACAGAGATTCGCTATTGATCTTAAAACTCCAGCAAACGAGGCACACAAGATACACAGTTTACTATAATATTAACACATGCTGAGCTCTTTTTTTTTTCAAGGCTGCAACTGAAAAATTACTGCCAGTCTATTATCAATCATAATATCATTAGTTGGTTCTTTCCACTGGATCGCTTTCTGTTCAACTGGGTAAAAAGACTGCGTGCCATATCTAAATCACACTCATAAAAAGACTATAAAATGCAAGGTATATGCTGTATTTAATTTGTCACTGATTTAAATAAGGCTGCAGAAATACAGTCTTTTTAATACTGTGTTAGTGTGTAATATCATGTTTTGTTGTTGTTTTTTGCTTTTGTTGCACACTAGAAATTGGGAGCAAATGCTAGAAATTCTGTGTGTTGTCAGTCAATTGATGAAACCAGGTAAAAAACAACAGTATAACCTACTGGAGGAACTATCGACGCTGAACCCCAGCCTTCTGTCAAATTCAAACTTATGTAAATTCTGGAGGTTTATAAGAGTTGACGTCAAAACCAAAATCCAAGAGAAACAGGTTTAGACCAAAACTAAACCCAGATCCAAACTACACTCCTTTAAACAAAAAAGTCTGACCAAATCCAGATACCTCAGACGGATGATTAGACAAACTCTAGACAAACCAAGACTGGATCCCCTAAGATCCAAACCCAGTCTAAGGCTGCTTTTGAATACTCATACTTCCATGTAATAGGCTCAAAAACATAAGTAAGTGTATTATGCCCAGAAACCTCACAGCATTCATAAAGCAATAAAGTATGACTTAATGCTTCCAGCAACATCCTATGCTGATCCAACAGACACTTTACTATCCCAGATGGAAAAGGTAAAAAAATTGTCAATGGCCAGGAAGTGACGCAAAGTAAGTTGTTATAAGAAGTACATATTCAGACAGGATCCTAATCCAGACCAAGAATAGTTGCCCTAATACCCGGCTGCAGACTAGACTTTTTGAAATCAGATTCGGATGAGAACCAAATACAGATCTAGATATCAACTAAGACTAGATTCCCTAAAATCCAAATCCAGACTAAGACTAGACTAATACCTGACCGTTTATATTAAAACCACACACCTCATATACAGAACTACAAGAAAATAAGACTTGATCTGATTTTGTCCAATGAACCATTTATTAAAAAAAATCCATGAGGTGAAATAAAGAGAATCCACCATTTATTTAAGCAGTGATGATATCACACAAAATATTCATAATAGGAGACCAAAATCTTGCCCAAGACTTTTACTTTAACCAAAACTAAGTTTACACGGTCTCAAGATCAACACCCCAAGACATTTGAATATTTTGTTAACCTTTTCAGATTTGTTTTCACTCCTTGTTTTTTGAGATTAGTGTAGATCTTTCAAGTTTTGACTCATTTCTTTCAGTCGTTCCTCTGTCTTTCTGTCCCTGTCATTGTCTTTGCCCTATAGTGAATGCAGAACAGTAGCTATTAGTAAGCACTTCACTCAAGCATAAAATTATACCCGTGGGCCCTATAAAATCGTGAGCTTGTGGAAGATTACATCTATGTATGAGAGCGTGTTTGTGTGTGTGTGTTTTTTTGCATGGCAAGGGTCCTATAACACTTTCAGCCCACCCGCTATCATCCTCTCTTCCTCCATATTCGACTCATCTTATCACCTTGGTGACGAAGCATTTGAAAAATCTTTTAAAAGGATCTTGACGCTAGATCAGAAAAAACGATACGGATCACTGAGGATTTGCCTTTGACTTCATAATCACATTAAGATGTGAAATCACAAATGAAGTCAGAAAGAGAAGACTTATCCATGCGATTCAATTATTTAAAGGCACAGTTGACCCAAAAATGACAATTCTGTTATTGTTTACTCACTCTCGTGCTGTTGCGAACCTGCATGAATTTACTTCTTCAGTGAAGCACAAAAGATTATATTCTGGAGCAGGGTGGTTTAAAAACATATTGGTCCCCAATGGTTTTCACTGTATGGATATGAAAAACTTACTTGCAAAAATATCTACTTCTATAATTCACATACAAAATACAGGTTTGAAATGACTAGAGCAAGTTTCTATATGTAGGACATTTTTTTTTGGCAAATTCAGAATGATTGAATTAGATAAATTTGCAATGGAATTGGATTTGTCTCAAAGATGTATGACATTATTGCTTACACAACACAAAAGAAAATAGCCAAACACATTGGACCATATTGATTTTCACAACATGTACAGTACAACAAAACAAACACCACAAATCGATTTGGTTTTTGATTTAGGAACGAAATGGTCAGATTCAAAATGATTCAGTTTGATACGATTCACAATGCGATTCAATATGATTAATTGTATTCTATCCGTATTCAGTCTTTTGTTATTTAGTTAACATAGAACAAAGAACATAGACAGCAACAGGTATAAAAGGCTGCTGTCACTTTAAGACATAAAGCACATGTCTGCATTTACTGAAGATATAAGCTATTACATTAACACAAATACTAATTTTGACATAATTATGTGCATATTAGACTATTCAAACACAACTGAAGCATTTGAGTTCAGTAAATGAGGAGCTGAACGGAAAGCTTAATCAATGGTTTTAGCTGTATTGAACTCAAGACTACAGCCTTTTGTAAAAGAGCTGTCATCTACTCGTGAGATATAAATAGAAAAATACTATACATGTCTATACAGACAGAAAAGAGAGCTATGGGTACCTAATTTAAAGTTTATGTATTTTAAAATATTAAATGATACTTAATGGAATCAATAAACACGCCCCCACTTTTCTACATCACAGAGTGGGTTTATTTTCAAACACCGCACAAAAGTTTACGTAAAGAAAGGAGGCGGAGCTATTATTATAGCTGTAGTGTTGTTGACTGTTCAAAAGCGGTTTAGAAATGTGTAGAGTTTTGTTTGTCATTTCTCTGATAACGTATGCAGGCGAGGAAC
Source organism: Puntigrus tetrazona (assembly GCF_018831695.1). Taxonomy (NCBI): domain Eukaryota; kingdom Metazoa; phylum Chordata; class Actinopteri; order Cypriniformes; family Cyprinidae; genus Puntigrus; species Puntigrus tetrazona. The sequence goes on from NC_056718.1 coordinate 8,422,294, forward strand.
GCTGCAACGTGACGCATAAAAAGTAATTAAAAAGGCTAATTATGTTTTTTGTGAGACGTTTTATTGTTTTTGTATCATCACGTCACGACATAGCAGCCCATTATGACAAGATAAAGAGCTTTGTGCATTTCACAGAGGCGGGGCTTAGAGGAGCAACAATAATATACAGCATGTAGAAAATAATGTGTTTTTGAACCCTTAAACACTATAACCCTATAAACACCAAATACACAAAATAATGTTCTTGACGCCTTTAAAAGATTTTCACAATTCAGATATCCATGTGTCAAGATTCGCCAGGGCGCGTGGAGAAAACAACAGAATCTTATAGGACTTATAGGAAAGAAAACTTCCCAGAGCAGAAAAAGCGGTCAAAGCAGAGGATAAAAGAGCGAGATGGACAGAGGAAGAGATAAACATGGAGTGGAGCGAGAGAAACACCTTGTCCTGGCAGACGCTCCCAGAGCTCTGCGAGCGAGAGAGAGGGGAGATTTGAGTGAGGGTCTCTCGGGAGCGAGAGTTACTCTGAAGCTTGACATTTACAAGTGTTACACCCCATCCTCTCTCATCAGATCCAACCTGCCATTTTTCCCACCTCGCTGCCCTGTAAATGGAGCCCGATAACGCAGCGTCCAGGCAAACCTCACAGACGCAAGGGGGATGTGTGTCGCAGAGCCGACCCCCTCGGGGCCCTCTGAGAAGGTAGAATTCGGGTTTAAAGCCCCACACATCTACATAACAGCAAATGTAAATCCACAGAGCTCCCCGTACACAAAGGAAATGTCAATCTGCTACACTCTTGGCAGTGGCTTGCGTGCTTTCTCAATTTAAATGCCGACTGGTGCTCATGTAAAGCAATACCAATTCAGCCTTGAGTGGCTAGTCTCTGGACGGGGCGGAAATTCAAAGCGACAGGTCGGGATTCATAGGAGATAGTTTTTTATCCCTGTGTCTGGCAGTTTATGCATTAGCGTTGGCTCTAGTGGAAGCGTGTGAATGCGCTGCTAGTGTAGGAGGGTAAATGGCGCAGGATGTCTTGAGAAACAATTAGACGTGCATTTGTAGAAAGCGTCTTCATCTTCACTCGACAGAGATGTAACACCTCTTGCTCTCTCTCTCTCTTCACTTACACTACACGGGAACCGAGGATTACAATTACAGCTAAAACACTTGCTCTTTTTGCCAAAGCGAACGACTCGCCGCCCACGAGAAGCTCGGGAGATCTTGGCAATGATGGCTTTATTAAAATGATGAAGAACTTAGCGTGCTAAATGGTAAGCGTTTGGAAAACGAGGCAAAAACATGGAAAATTATAATCGCAGCCGCAATGCGTTTGGGATGGAGTCTTTTTTACAAAAATTTTACAAAAATTACAAAATGTATGTGAAATAGTTTTCATATTTTCATGCACAGACTGCTTCCATTTATATAAAAAAACAAGCTAACTAAAAAATATGAAAAAAAATTTAGTACGTAACATTGATAGACCAAATCAGCAATTATGATTTCTGAAGGATCTTTTTTTTACAAGACATAGAATAAATAAAACTCTCCTTTTTTCGCACAATTACATGAAGCATATATTCTGAATTCTGAACTGTCAATATGTAACTAAAGCAACGTAATAAAAATTCAGCAATACTTATCAACGTAATAAAAATGTGCAAGGGTTTAAAACTGTGGCCAAATGTACGGTAAGGCACGTAAAAACGGTGTTGCACAAAAAGTGCACAGAGATAGATATTTTTATGATACCAGGTTGGAAAAAAATTATTTAAAATGTATCATCAGTGAATCATCAGTCATATTCCACAATGTTTTACTTTATTTTTAATCAAATAAATGAAGCCTTGATGAGCATAAGTGACTTTTCTATTCAAAACCACAACAAAATCTTACCAATAGTGTATTATGTTTGTTAGAATAACATTCACATATGCATATAAAGCACTAATTATCCATAGGGTTTACTTTGATGACTTTGAAAAAAAAAAAGTATGTTTAAATAATTCAATTTGATAGTTGAGTGAATTACCATTGTCTAATTTTATTGTTTGTTTCTAAGAAATAAAATCACATCAGATAAATTTAAATATTGAAACATTATTAAATCACACTTGCAAAAATGGCAAACCTCATATAAAATAAATGTGATGTAAAATAGCTCATATAATATTTACTCTGACCTTCAGGTTGTTGAGCAACATTTTTTGAAGGTTAAACACCTTGACCATTTGTTGAAACATTAAAAAGAGTTCCAGGCTTGATTTTGTGAATTATTTGTGGAAAGTGACATTTATTTCAATTGTTCAATCAGTAAAAAATAAAAAAATTATATATATATATATATATATATATATATATATATATATATATATATATAATTTAATTTTTTTTTTTTTTTACTGATATATATAATATATATATATATATATATATAATATATATATATATATATATATATAATATATATATATATATAATATATATATATATATATATATATATATATATATATATATATATATATATATATATATATATATATATATATATATATATATATATATATATTCTGCTGTATAACTGCATGATGCAATTTAGCAGTTGTGGGTAATTCTGATACCGCAATTATAATGGTCTGTTAGAGTTCAAAAGCGCCAAGTCCATTTAAAGGAAATTAACTGGTTATTACCATCACAGATTTGCAGCACTGATTTTATTCTTTCATGTTTTTTTTTTCCTCCAGATCAGTGAAAGCTGCATTTTCTCCTTTCCTTCTAAAACCCATTTATTATGTTGCTCTTTCTTTTTTCTCTTAGCTGATCTGCATGAACCCATTTTTTTTTTCATGATATAATATGTTCAAGTCCTCCCCTCATTTTGCCAATAGGCATCACTGAATAATTGATAGCTAGAACCGAATGGTGGGTTCATAGCTTGCATGCACCATCTTTTATTTCCATCCCGATGCCAGCATATTTATCTACATTTCCCATCGAACGACACAGATGTCTGAGAAACCGCTACCACCGTTACACTCCCTTCAGCCAATGAATGACGACTACACAGATACTTCACACCTCAGAGTGCATTCTGAATATGTTTCCTTCTGAATGTGTTTTCTAATGCCTTTCCTCTTCAATGCATTTTAAAGTCAGATCGGCCATTTTATTCTGTCACTTGTGCTAAAACAGTCACATTAAAGAAGCGCACACAAACAGGCAGACAGATGAACACAGATACGCACACAGATAGGGAGAATAACAGACCGAAAGAAAGAAACAGCCAGCATGAATAAGAAACAGAGCGCTATAGTATTTCGAATTACACGAGATGTGACCTTTTGGAAATAGCTTTGACTGAAACTTGCCCTATATTTCTCTGTCTCTCTTTTTTTTCATTCACACAACAAACAGGCATGCGTGTGCACACAATCATTCAGAAAAACACACAAATGACACCTTAAACGTGTTCAGAAACGACACACACAGTGGCACGGATGTAACTGAAGCCAAAAGTGAGACATGCCCTCCAAAAACAAGCCTATGTAAACCAAAACCATGGGAATGAAACAAATATAAACATATGGTTTCACTTTATTTTGATGGCTCCTTATGAACATTCTGTTGACAATAAGTAACTTTGCACCTACATGTTAACTAACTTTCATGAGAGTGTTAGTAGAGTATTAGTAGACGGGTTAGGGTTAAAATAAGTTGACATGTTCTTGAAAAGTTACCTATAGTGAGTAGAACGTCTGTTAGGAGATCATCACAATAAACAGATAATAATCAGACAGTCTACTAATACTCTAATGAAAGTCAGTTGACATGTAGGTTCAGATTTACTTATTGTCAACAGAATGATCGTAAGGCACCATCAAAATAAAGTGTTGCGAAAATACATATAGTAAAATTTTAATTAGACGTAGTGAAATTAAAAAAAATAAAAACTGTGAAGAATTTCAACACAAACAATGCAAGCCTTGGATTCAGGAACATTGGATTGTTAAATTTATTTAATGTGATTAAATATATAATCTATAAATCTGTCTGTCTATCCATCTATCTACAGTACCTATCTAGCTGTGTGACCCATCTATCCATCCATCCATTTATCTATTCTTCTTTAAGTCTGTCTGTTTTATTATCTGTTTGTCTACCTATTTAAATATCTGTATATCTATCTACCACTTTCTCTATCTATCCATCCATATATATACCTACCTGGTTACCCATCCATCCTTTCTGTCCATTCAATCCATGCAATTGTCTTTCTACCCATCTATTCCTCCATTCATTCATCCTTTTGTCTGTCCATCCATCCAGTGATCCATCCATCCATCCATGCCTGCATGCATTGATCTGTCCCTCTAAACTGTATCAAAAGGCCAGCTGTTTTTGCTGGTATTCTTTTTAAATAACTGGATTTTACTGTATATTGTTTTTACTTATGTTTTTATTACCACTGTTGATAAAAACTGAATCAATCTGGTACATCCGTTACCCAATCCTAGAAACCAGCACTGCCCTTTTAACAATAAGAAAAGTAACGATGTGTGTTTTTAATGAACATATATCTGTGTGCATTTACATAGCATTTAAGTCTGTAAGGCGACAGAGGAAGTGGTGTGACAGGCTTCTAAACAAGTCTAAATATGATTTCATACTCATTATTTCACAAACTGTGAGTGTGTTAGGAAAAAATGATAAACAATATATTCCTCCAGTGCTACAGGTTCCCTGGCACAAAGTCACACAGCGAGAGATCCTTATCGGAGCCTCCAGCCCGCTCTACTCAAAAAGCAATCAGCTAATTCAAAGTGCTCTGACTAGCCCACCAGCTGTCACCAGCCGACTACTTCGGGAAAAACTCCCACAAAAATGTGATGTTTGTTTTGGCGAAGAAATAACAATATTCATCAAAAATCAATGCGAAATGTCAATGCGGATCTGCACCCGCTAGGCAAAGCAGACAACTGCAAAATCATCAAATCAAATCATTCTGTTATTGCTGGTGGCGTGTAGGAAGTCTTAAAAGCGGAGCGTTTGAATGCGCACATAACTGTGCGCGTGTGTCTGTGGTGTCGATCTGAATTTGGCCCCTTCAGCTGAGTTATAACAGTTCAAGCGTAGTGAGCGTGTGTGACTCAAAGCGCTGAAACACATTGGGCCTCCTCAGAAAGCGGGCTGGCCTCATTACTGCACAGTGGGTTTCGTGACTGCCATTATGTAAAGAGGAAACAGACGAGGAGTTTGACAGCTGTAAAGGGCTGATGGGGTGGGAAGGAGGTGTGCGTGGCGTCCTAAAAACGAGGCTGATTGGGGTCGAGTCCGGAAGCTTATCATATCGTTGGCAAAAATTGGGGGGTGGCCACACGGTAGTCGTTTCAGAGGAAAGGACTGTTGATGCGGAACTGTTTATGGGTAGGGGGTGGCATAAATGCATTTAAAGATGGTAAAGAGTGAATCATACGTGCTAAATGAGATTGCTCATTTGTGTGCTCGACAAGCAGATTGCAAGGAAAGAAAGAAAAAAAAAGTTGCTGTGAAAAAGTAGCGCTGAAAACATACTAACTTAAATGCACACATCTTCACAAAACCAGACTTTATGGCCGATCACTTAACAGAACGAGCTGCGTAAGATCAACTGGATATTAAAATCCAAAATATAGTGAAAACACTATTAATTAGCACAGTAACAAGATCGGCAGATCAAGACATTAACGTGTAAGCCCAAAACACAAGATAATTCTCTGTTCAATATACAAAAGGCTTTATTGGATAACTCCAAGACACATAAACTCACATGTTCGAGGTGTTGGAAGTTTCTCTTCCCCAAATCCTAAATCGACGATGATATAGCATCTGGTTTCACGTCAGATACTATATATAACAGTTTACATTGCCAGGACAGTCTCGAGAGAGAACGATAAAACAACGTGCCCGTGCAGCCTAATTTTAGCCAAATTCTTATCTCCATGCTAATTCATCATTATATTTAGTACTCTCTGTTAAAGTAAATGAATCATCTTCTTGCAAGCACACTGGCAAAGTTTATGCAATTTCATCACATCATGAATACTAACAGCTTCGAAAGAAGCAGACCCGTTCAGGGAGATGTTTCTTTGCTTAGTTTTGCCCTCTCTTTTTCTCACGCACAAACAAAGCCACTAGGCCTCTAGGCTTTGGCCTGGTGCATGATGGTCGATGGTTCCTATGGAGCAGGCTACCGCCATTATCCATTATGCATGGCACCTCTCTTATGCAGACGGTAATAAAAATTAATGTATTCATATCTGTATCAAAGTCTGCGCTATCCTACTTTATTTTACGGGGTATTCTCATGCCGCGAGACTTCTTTGGCTCAGTCCCTTAAATCCCTGATCAGAATTATCTGCCGGATCTCTGCTGATTAATTTATGTGTTGTTGCTCCTCGGCAGAGACATTTGAGCAAGGTTGAGAAAGGGTTGCTAATGCGATGTGACAGTTTGGCAAAAGAAGAGGAGGAGGAGAGAGAAAGCGCAAGAAACCAGGAGAGTTTCCTCAAAGGTCAGGTCAAAAGTCAAGCCCACTTTCTGCCACAAACTCCATCTTTTTTGACATTTTTCTGTGTTAGTAATATAGTCTTTGATGTTCCGTTTCATACTGAAGTACGTCTATTTTTCTTCTTGAACTTCGAAGGATAGGCACAGTCGTCATTTGTGGCAGAACGGATGAGATGTAGCCCTATCACTATTTGCCAGTGTTGATTTTTGTCCACACCACTTTATGAAATAGCATGGGGCAAGGATGTCTCTAATACAATACAACCAATTCCCCTGTTTATTCTGTGTCTGTGTTATAATAATAAGTGCCAATCTGGCTCTAGAATTTGTTATTTCATTTTGCTGAGTGATTGTTGCTGTTTTTATAAGTGGCAGATGTTCTTTCAGCTCACTCTCCAACCAACCTATTGATTTTATACCCCTGATATTCAAATTATAACCACTTGTGGACATGGCAGACACATAGTGTAAGTTTATTTTGTGAGAAGAATTATATGCATTATATTATTAATAATAATATAAAAACATTTAATATTTAATAATGATCTTCCCTGAAATTATTTATGTATTTATTTACATTTTTTGAAAGGGTACCTAGGTAATCGCAATTGCTTTGCCTGACAATAACATTAATAAAATCTAATTTGTTTAAATGAGATTGCAAGTTGCGTTAACGTATTAATTAGGCATATTAGCATTAAAAATATTGCTTTATTGATTTTTGGATGCTTTCCAATAATAGCGCTATCGTTTGTTTTAGACTGAACTGTGAAATGAGCAAACACTTTATCGCAGACTATCGCACGCACTAATCAGCAAAACAGCAAATTATTGGTGCATTACCTAAATTAATATTCATGATTTAATCCTAAAATATTTTTGCGATATCATAACCAGCAGTCCACGCACCCTGATGCAACAGACTCCACTGCTTTTTAAAACAAAGTGACGGCCACGGATCAAGGCTTCAGTAATAGCTGCTTTCAGCCAGCTTACCAAAAATCCCCCGCACACTTTCCTGTGTTTTTCTCTCTAGGGTGCATGAAGCAGGTGAGGCAGAGCCGCATGCAGACTGTATAGAGGCCACATCACTTTGTTACTTAGCAACTTGTCAAAAAGCCTGAGTCACTGCTTCTCTCTGCAGTACAATCTAGCTGACCAATCAAAGGTCAGGTCAAAGGTTGGCCCAGCTTTTCTCAAAACACAATAGAGCAAAATCACCCAAATAACTAGGAACGTTTTCACTTTACCACATTTAGGCACCCAGATCGGACAGAAGAGTTAACTGCATTACATAGTGGAGGGTCAAAAGAGGGAACGTGTAGGCTTTTAGAGGGTGGGCCTAAATACACAAAAGAATGCAAACAATAATATATTAATAACGAATTTTAAATAGTAAAGATAGATTACAAACAAAATACATAAAAGGCTTATAAATATTATTTAAAATGCTTGTTTGAACTATCCAGTGACATTTGATTCACAAAAGAGTAAATACATGTATATGTCAAAATGAATGAATGAATGGGCAAAAGGAAAACTTTAAAATGAATGCTTTTATTATTAATTTAGTACTGCTATATTAACAAAATTATTTGTACTACATTTTAAATTACTTTTTGTAAAAATCAATTACTGTATTATATTACTGTTATATTTAATGTATAGCGTATGCATATTTCAGGTATTGACATAACTATATTTTAACATGTTATATTTCATGTATATAAATGCATTACCTCATTTGAACATCAATTAAAATTAAATCAACCATTTACTCGTTACTTAATGTGTTTTATTATATTTTTATTTTTTTTTTTTTTTTTTTATCATTTTTGAATTGATAAGTGATTACTTCATGTAATGTGCAGCAGCACCATTAAACTATTAACACCATTAACACTAAACTACTTATACAAACCAGAATTACATATTATTTGGTCTAAGCAGTTTGTGTTAATATTAATGGATTTCATTTAAGGGCGTATTTTCTAAACCGAAACCGGTTTGATGCACGAAACGGATTTATTTTATTTGGCTTTATTTACGTCTCTCTTTACAGTGTGCTACACGAAGCAAAACCAGCTGAGATCCACTGATCTAACGCAAGACACAGCTTATCGCCTCGGGTCCACTAATTCAGCCACTAATGCAACTAAATGTAGCATTAAGTGACCATTGGCCACTTTTGCCTAATTAAAGGGAACAGCATTCCAAAGGTTTGTTCCTTGGCAGATAATTCATGAGATATAAATTATTCATCTCCACTAGTCCCAATGAGAATGCCAAGCTCTCCTGTGCTACAAATCTGTTGCTGTGAATAAACCACCTCCAACCATCTGTCGGATATCTCTTGATCCCCACACGCACAAAAACATATACGCCTCGCGCGTTGCCTACGGGCCGTCCGGTAGACCCTGGTGCTTCTGTCCTTGACTGAGGGCAGCTTCAATGCCTTACAGCTCTTCTAGTCATTTCTAAATGCAATAGATTAGACAGAATGAAGGATGGCGCAGTTTCCGACCGCACACTTCCTTATTTCAATGAAGTTAGCGATTCCATCCTTCACCTTCTCTCGGCGTTTCTTGCTCTCCCTCTCATTTCTGAAAAATACTACGGCTGTGCTGAAGGGTAGAGAGAAACAGAGAGACGGAGAGAGAGAGAGAGAGACATGGGAAACTTCATGCATAATGCATCCATGTCCAGCCCAGCAATCGCTATTCCTTACCTCCGGGGATATATGATGCACTCAGCTAAAATGGATTTCTTTTTTTTTGTAGAGGGGAGGGCAGAAATAAATAAGCATTTCAGATTTTAGCAAATTTCTATATTGCAATGAACGGAGAGCAGAGGAAGAGACAGAGCACGGACGCATCTGAGAGAAAAGCTTGACACACTTCAGGCACTTTGCTCTCTATCACTGTAGACCAGCAATGAACGCAAAAAAAAATGTATTAATGCTCCCAAGAAGAGGGTCTTAAACTCTGATTTGTCACATGCATCGTGGGGGGATATTTCATTGTGGCTAAACGTAGCTGTGGGGAGGATTTGTGGCCGGGCGGTCGGTGTCGGGCTTTGAAATCGAAAAAAGAACAAAATAAGAGCAAGCCGCGACGCACTGAAAAACCAGAACACTAGTAATTTATGACAACACTGGGGGAAAAAGGCTGCAAACATCTCCGAATGCTGGGTATTATTAATATTGACTAATCTATCTCATGCTTACACTGAATCATCCGTCGTTCGGTCAAAGCTCAAATGGAAGATTTCGGTTAAAACTAGCTTTACAAAAAGAGGACACGTGATGTGGCTGAGGGCTGTTCTCGCAACACTAAGACCATGAGTTTAATAAAAAAAACAAAAAACATACAGTGCAGAAGTCGGTATTTAAAAGAATAGCTCACCCAAAAATGAAAATGTCATTTCCTCACCCTCGAGTGTCACGGTTGCGCTTTCGCGGGACGAAGCTCACGAGACGTAAATAAACTTCAATGGGTTTAATCTTGAAAATGGCAAAATAAAGATACAAAGGCCGGCAGGTAGAACAGGCAGGCAGGATAAACACAGGGGTAGACATCGGGTATAGACCTTGACGCTCGGACAAACAGAACTCAAAACACAGCACTTAAATACACGGGGTAATTGACTAAATTAACGACACACAGCTGATGACAATGATACAATTAACACAGAGGGAAGGCAGGGCACAGGGAGCACATGGCATGGGACGAAAAACATAAACAAAGAGTCCAGAGTCGTGACATCGAGTATTTCCAAACCTACATGAATTTCTATTATGAACTAATATGAACTATTTAAGTTGCACTATAAGAGAACCTTCGAAATGTGAAATAAAAAAAAATTATAGAGAGTGCTAGTGTTATATAAAATAATTGTTAATAAAATATAATATAATACGTAACGCATGGCATTAGATTATAATAATAATGTCAGGTAATAAGTCATCTTTCATCTCATCACTGTTGAAATGACAGACATCAGAGTTTATTTTTTCAAATAAAAGCAAATAATCCACGTACATGATGAAATCTCTCGATACACAAGAACACCGGATGAGGACCATGCAGTAAGTGATGTTTACTATGGCTGTAGATACAGATTTACAGAGGAAAATAACTTCACATCTTACTCGTTTTTTCTCTGACGCTGAAATCAGCTACTTTATATATATGTATGAACATCAATGTATTTGGCCTTCTCTTAGACGATTTAGATGTCATTATGAGATTGTTTTCTGCTGCTGACGTTCTAGACACGATCACTGAACCCGTGTAATTCTCTACTGCTTTGAAAGGGTGAAGAATAGAAGTCATAACTTACTGCGAGATTCAGACTGCTCTGCCTGGTGGCACAAGCTGCAGCGATCGATGCGTATGCATAATGAAGTCTGTAGATACAGCTGACCACGTGCACACTGGTGAACCCTGACAGAGCTCAATATTGAGACATGTTTCATTCAGCACTCATAAACAGAAGGTTTGGGCTGGCTCCAGCTGTGGAGAGATCCATCAGGGAAACCTCGAGAAAAGAAGCAGCCAAATGAAACATGTGGTGGGTGGAGGGATGGATGGATGCATGGTGAATGAGAGCGATATTTACAGCCATCTCCAGCTGTCCAGTAAAGCTCATTCCACAATTTTCCTCCAACTCATTTTTTGCTCTATAACGTTGCAATCTCTGCAAAAAATAAAAATAATAAAAAAATAAAATAAAAAATATCAGCATGCTGTTCGGGCTGGTTTGATGCTGCTCTTGCTGGTTGTTAAACATAGTTTTTCTTTTCCCCTTCCTGGTTTAATTTCTTGGCAAAAGGTTACCATCAGTACAGTAAAGATACAGATTAGTTTTTCTTCATCTTAACAGATTCAGAGAATTTAGCTTTTTATCACTTGTTCACTAATAGATCCTCTGCAGTGAATGGGTGCCGTCTACTATTCCAGATAAAATTGCTTTCTCCACTGTCTCATTTGAATCAGGAGAGAAATAAGCACAGATAAAGCAACATTTACAAGATATAAGAGTTTAAAACTGCTCTAAACAAATGTTTGTTAGATTTTTGAAGATAACAGAAGATGTGCTTTCCCACTAGATGATGTTTTGTTATGAATTATGGACTCATATTTTGACCAGAAGTGATGGTTTAAAATTAAAATACCTTAATGATGATTTCTTTCTGATAAATACAACGCATTCTGCTTCAAAAGATCAGGAGAGGACTTACTTGTTTTCATCAGCTGTTTATTGTGATGTTTTTATCAGATATTTGGACTTTCTCCAACATTGGACGGCACCCATTCACTACAGAGGATTCACTGGTGAGCAAGTGATGTAACAATCGATTTTTTCAAAAGAAATAAATTCATCTACATTTTGGATGGTTAGTTTAAATAACATCAACGGTACAATATGCAGGATTGAAACCGAGTGGTTGAAGTAGGTATTGCAGTTCAAATTCAAAATATTGGAGACTAAAATTCTCCTAAAATCTGACACACACACAGGTTGCCAGTATGACGACGCCAATAGAAATCAGTGCACATGACAATGAATGAAATGAAATACGCTGTGCTTTCCGCCAACTGGCAACCCGGTGTTCCCAAACATGATTGGGTAAAACTGACAGTGGCGGGTTTCACAAAAGTCCTGCATTTCTGGCGGGCGCACATTTTTAAAGAAGGCATGTTTCTTAAATATCTGCAATTATGGTATTTTTATTGTTTTAGCAAAGTCAAAATCGTACATACAGCACCTTTAACAATGATCAACAAATACGATAACTAGATTGTTTTGTTGCGTTACCAAAAATGTTTTCATGTTTCATGCAGTGCTTTCACATTTAGTGACTCAGTCAAAACTGTGATTGCTGTAAATATTTGCATCCCTGTTCATTCATCTTAACTCTGGTTGAGACATTAGGTGACAGTTTGACATGCATCAAATAAAAATGCTCCACTCCGCGCATACTTTAAATCCTGCAGAGAAAGTAATGAACTTAGCTTAAACTTCTGACAGCGGTTTTGAACGGACCAACCGTTCATCTTTTGTATGGTTTTATCACCATGCAGTCCTCTGACACTGACATACTGATTCAGTCTCTCTATCACTCGCCCGCTGGAGCAGGACAGGAAAAATAGGCACCATCTATAACCATGTCCTGAAGTGTCACTTCCTGTTTAGAACTCGAGTTCTATGAAGCAGAGAAACTAAAATATTATTCATGACATGGTACCAAAAAAAACAACAAAACAAAAGCCTTTCAATTGTATCAAAATTAAAGGATCCAAAGTACAGTAAGAAATGCTCACCATATGGTGTGACAAGGGGAAGGTTTTTTTTAAACGGGAGCTTTTTCAGACTTGAAGATTTATACATATGCAAATCCATCTGTCCTGGTCGCTGTGAAGTGTGTCTCTGCTGGGGTGGATCAGAGGTTGTTGGGGGACAAGCTGACACCCCTACCTGGCCGGACAGGGCTGAAATCAGCCAGATGCTACTGTATATTTATAACCACTTTCCCTCAAACTTAAATTTAAGGTTAAGCAGGAGTGCTGGGGATATATATCACATTTTTTACTTAGCACACACACACACACACACACACACACACAAGAACTTTACATTGACTTCTATTGCGCTTAGCTAATCACATTTTTTATCCACAAACCCTTTTAGATTTTTATCAAGACATTACTTTGCACGTTTTGAAGCCGTTTTCCTCCCGAGGACCATTACAGGCGATGACAGGTGTTACTTTTATTGATGCAAATTTGATTTTGATGTGCACTTTTAAAATAAAGATTCTTTATTGGCATTTACGATTCCATAAAGAACCTATTGCTATACATTCATGAACATTACACCATCGTACAACATTTTCTTTATAGCTAAAAAGGTTTATATAGACTTTAGTCACACTAAGAAACATTGAAGGTAAAACAATGTTCACTTGGAAAACCTAAAATTGTTCTTCTACAGCATTACCACCTTACCGTGATGCGATTTTGGTTAAAAACATCTTTTGTATTTCTACTGGATGTTTTGGTGCTCAAACTGGTGAGATGGCCAAAAACCAAAGGAAAAAAAATATTAAAAGTTGATATTGGACTTGCCTACTGTATATACACTACTGATCAATTGTTTAGGTCAATGTGTGGTTTTTTTTTTTTTTTAAACCAGTCAAGCTGCATCAGATTGATCAAGAGTGATAGTAATGAACTTTCTTTTGAACTTCAGCTTTGCCATCACAGGAATAAACTACATTTCAAAATCCTACGGTTATTTGAACTTGTAATATCAGTACCCGACATTACAGATTTTACTGTATTTTTAAACAAACGAGCGCGCAACCTCGATGAGCAGAAATTACTTCTTAAAGAAGACGTGCAGTAAACCTTTGAATGATAGCGTATGCAAAGTCCCAAAACGCACACTCAGACAGAACGATGTATTCCAGACTGCACGAGGAAAAACTCATCAGACTTTTAAGCATCCATCTAAACACACACTCGCATTCTCAAAGACAAAAAAAAAAAAAAAGATGCAAAAATCTGATGCAGCGATATCCTTGAACACATCACAGACGCACACCAAAACAAATGCGCTGCGAATGCAAACTTCTTATTTGGGAATTTTGCTGCGTCAGCATCTCCAAAGTGAAGGCTAATCTCTAGGTAGCACACATACACGCTCGCAAAGCTGAGGCTTCTCGGTGCTAAAACGCTCTTCCTGGCCTCTCTTGCAGCTTGTACTCGAGTGTCAACTCCACTTAGGCTGACAGAGGCAAGAGATAAAGGAAAAAGGAATTGCTTTTCCCTGCCACACTTTTCAAATGAAAAGCATAGAACAGGCATTTTGTGGAGATGGCAATAAAAAAATTAAAAAAGGACGACAACGCGGTATATAGATCCTCCTTCAATTGGTTTAGAGTGAAACCTCTGGCAGTGATTTGGGAGAACATGAAGTTTGATAGGATAAGTTTTATTAGCTCATATCGGTGCGTATTGCGGCTCCGGCTAGCCTGTGGGAAAATATATGTGCGTCTGTGTGCCAGAGCGAGGATAAGAGAGAACATGACAAAAAGAGATACTAAGGGAGCGTTAAAAATGACTCGGCAGAGGTGGAATGGTGTTTGAGGAGTCCTGAAGACGGAAGAGAGGGCGGGGAGAAAGAGGAGGTGGGACGGGAGTAAACGGGTTACCTCGGAGGTAATAGAGAGCTGAAGAATGAGCTTGATGTGCTCTATGACTCCTCTGACAGAACAATCCCATCAACCTCTGCACCGCTGACAGCAGAGAGACCCGAGGGCAGTTTACCACACGTACAGACAGTATTAGCAAAATAAAAACACCGACGCTTAACGGCACCAGGTATTTCTGGGGGCCAATGCAGTTAGGCCTTTGATATAAGTGCCTGGGAGTACAAAACACCCAGTTCCAGTACTATTTTGGGCTTTGTGCTGCTGTTTGAGAGACGGATGTCTTGTGTATTGTCATTGTGGGTGAGAGTGACAGAGCGCTGTGTGCAGCGGCTGTGTGTGCAGCGAGTCGAGCCTGTAGCTACCTGATAAACAAAGCAAACAGTTCTGGACCGGCTTAATGGAGAGTCAACACACAACACACACGCGTACAAACACAGACACACAAGCACACACTGGATTAGACCTGCCAGATAAAGAAGAAACAATCTGCAGTCGGCTAAAGCTTCCCTTTGGCCCGTCGCTAACGTGTACACACTCGCGCTCATGCAGATAGGAATGCTGGGATGTGAGCTGAATTCACAACAGGGTTGTAGGAACTTGAATGAAGATGCCACGTGTACAAAAAGGCAACGAAATTACCAGGACGGAAATGCAGAGCGTAAGTTTCGTAGCGAGGGCTTGAGAGCCAGCTTCCTTATCAAGACAAATCGACTAATATCAAAAGATCGGATGGGTTTGGTAAAGTCTGTGCTTGATTTGTCACCAAATGATGTCACTTTCTGAATGATGATGATTGTATTAAGGAACTTCATTTTGTTCGTTAAAGGAAATCGCATAAAAGACAGTGATACTGAGGACATATAAGAAAAATATCAACTGATAAAAATATTATCAGAAAAAACTTTTATGAAAAATAAATAAATTTTAATCACTTATAATTTTTAAATAGTGTGATGAGAGTAAAACTGATGAAAGAATTTGATCATTTAAAAAAGAAATGCTATTTACATATTTTGTTAGAGAAAACATGAAAAACACTACAACATTTATTTATTTATTAAAATTTTTTTTTTCCAATTTTATACACGTATAAAGGAAACATCATATGAAACAACGAGTGAATAACTGTTCCCAACAATGACAAAGAATAATGGTCTCAGTTTGCCCTGGCAAAAATAATAGTTAAACACTAATATATTATATAGACAGACTTTTAATATTTGTCCATGTAAATTCATAGTTTAAAATTATTTATAATAATATTTTCTAGTTGGTAACACTTTCTATAAAGCCTATATTTATAATACATTACAAGGGTATTCATAAAAACAAGCATAATACAATATAACATTTACATATTTGTAATTATTTATAACACACAATGGACACCATATTAAATGTACTTCATTTATAATGGACCGTATCATATCTTGTTTACTTAAGATCTTCACAGTTACAGTGTTATTCACAGTTATGTTATGTTCACAGTGTTAAGTGTTTCCTGTGAGGTTAATATTGAAGCTAATGTGAGCTAATACTTTTAACTGAAAAACATGCAATGTTTATTATAGAAACCTAAGAGTATTAGTAGACTTATGCAGGGTAGGAAAAGTATCCTATACTCAGTGTGTCTGTTGAGAAAACATCAAAATAAAGTGTTAGCATATACTTAGCAGAAACACTACTAATACTCTAATGAAGGCTAGTTGACATGGAGTTAATTATCAACAGCTGTCTTAAGTGTATCATCAAAATAATATATAATATAATTACAATATTCTAAAAATAAAAAATCAAAGCAAATCTGATCCATCTGATGTGATATCTGATCTTATGAAAAAAAATTTTAGTGTTATTACATGAGTGGTAATTTTCCGCTTTAAGTAAAGTAGCACAAGTAAAATGGCAAGATATTAGACTTGTAATGCATTATGACTATGAGAAATATAATCCATTGTAACTTTGAGATGAATCGCGATCATTGTGTCTTATAATCATATTCTTAAAACCACAAATAAGTAAATATTATAACACGCTAAAACTGTTCTTAAGAATATTCACGAGATGATACAACATACTGTTAATTTCAGATAGCTCTTTATATTTTTGTATATAACATGCTTCACGCAGGGCACCAACACAAAATAGCACGTCCATAAAGGGTAAACAGAGGTTAAAGTTCACATAATATAGAAGCTAAAGGCATTCTTCAGACCTCAGCGGGATGTTCTCGTCTCACCTTGGGTGCTCTTTACCCTTACAAGGCCATTATATATGACCCGCTGTAATCTAGATATATTAATCTGTCTAACTCGATCATCAATACCAGCTCGGCTTGCCCGCTAAAGCTTCTCTCTCGCCCTCAGACGCCACAGAGCAGAGAATGGACCATTTGCAGGCATCATCATGCATTAGTACATTCCGACGCTGTGGAATCCAGCCAATCAATATGCAATTAATAAGCCATATATGCGGGCAGCCAGGCTTGGCCCGAGGTGGCCTTCCTCCATAAGGAAGTTCTGCTTAAACACTATGGCGTATTACTATTGATATTTCTAATTTGGCTAATGACATTTGCAATAGAGGATGAGGCGGTGCAGATATTGTTTAAATGGTGGCAGGGCACCAAAAACGGATGGTGGCATGCTTTGTGTTTCTCTCTCTCTCACTCTCTGATGTGTTGCATGGGTGTTACTATCCTAATTACTCCCCAGCCTTACACCCTTCAGTAAAGGACACTCTTCTGCGCTACTCGCTCTCTTTCTTTCTCTCTCCGCATCTACTCGCTCTAATTAGCCAGCTTGATCCATCCTCCTACTCTCTTAATTAACATTCTGCTCCACCGTGGAGGTCCTGGCCGTGGGCTCTTCAGTACCGCAGTATCAGGCCTGTCCAACAGCACTGCTGCTCCTCTAAGAGTATTAAGGGTCCTACCGGAGGTCTCATTTATTTCTGCTGGGAGTCAGCAGAATTTACACTAGGAGTATGATACAATTATAATATCCACAGGGGTACACGTGCCGATTTAGATTAATAAGCAGGAAGTAATCAAGCAATGCACAGGGCATAAATTCATCCTCATAATCAGTATATTTGTAATTTATACATTCCTGAAACTATTTTTGTTTTACCCAAGAAGCAATACTGAATAGGTATTAAATGTATTTTCTACAATATATCTTGAATTAATATAATTTAATTAACATTTTTCAATGAGTCATTGACTTTTTGTAGTTTACTATATGTGAACCCGGACAACAAGGCTCAAATTGAGAAAATTAAGCAATACATATTACTAATACAAAAATTACATTTTGATATAAATGTACTTACTAAATAGCTTAATGGAATATGATGTTTACTTAAAGGGTTACTCCACCCCAAAATGAAAATTTGTCATTAATCTTTACCATTCATTTCAAATCCATAAAAGCTTTGTTCGTCTTCGGAGCACAATTTAAGATGTTTTCAATGAAATCCAGGAGGTTTGTGACTGTCCCGCAGACTACCAAACGATTCTCACTGTTAAGGTGCAGAAAAGTATAAAAAACGAATGCTACATCTGCCATCAGTGGTTCAACTGTAATATTATGAAGCTACGAGGAAATGTTTTGTATAAAAAGAAAACAAAAATAATGATTTTATTCAAAGATTCAGCACCGTAACGTCACTGAAGCACCATTTCATGGATCATCCGGTGCACGCACATTTATATTAAATTGTGTTCTGAAGGCGAACTAAAGCTTTTACGGGTTTGAAATGACATGGGAGCAAGCGATTAATGATAAAAAAATTAATTTTAAGGTGGAGTAACCCTTTAACATCCAACTGATTTTGGGCATAAAAGAAAGGTGTATAATTTTGACTCACAGTTTGCTAACAATAAATCCGTGCTACTTACTTTTGTGGTCCTGGGTCACATATGGACTAAAGTATTGGGATGCACCTTTTAATTATTGAAGTAAATTGCTTTAATCAGACTCATTGAAACATTGTCATACATTTGAACACTTTATTATCTCCATTACAAAACGTTTCTGAAAAATAATAGGTTATTTTGACTATATATTCCTCTGTCAACTGTAAGTGGTACTATTGGAAAGTGAAATCATCTAGGAACAGCAGAAATTCAGTCACAAGGTGAAAGACCATCAGATCCACTGAGGGCTGAGGTGCATAGAGTATAAAAAAAGTATTATTTTGGTGTAGCGGTTGTTTTTGTACGGATGAAACATACTGCTTTGTTTAGAAGTCTGAAGGGTCCAGGTTTGGTGGATACTAGGAAAACATCATGTGCCTAACTGCATTGTGCCAAGGGTTTGGTTTTTATTCAAGCACGGCTGTTCCCAAGTGCACAAAACAATGTCCATAAAGTTTGGTGTGGAAGAACTCGACTGGCCCGCATTAAGCCCTGACCTTAACCCCACTGGCCGGGACCAGATGCTCCAATGGATGAATGGACAAAAGGTTTCTGATTAGTGACTTGTCCAAATGTCATTTGGTGTAACCGTCAAGTGAAATTTAATAACATTTTTCTTTCCCTTTGAAGTCTTGTATTCATGTTAAACATTATACATTATATAACTTGCAGCGTATAACACACTGTTAAAGGCATTTCATTATATCAATTCTTTGCAAAACAAGCCAAAATACTGATTAAAAATTGTTCTTTACAGCATGCGCACATTTGGAGGTGTTACTT
Organism: Puntigrus tetrazona; assembly: GCF_018831695.1. Classification (NCBI taxonomy): domain Eukaryota; kingdom Metazoa; phylum Chordata; class Actinopteri; order Cypriniformes; family Cyprinidae; genus Puntigrus; species Puntigrus tetrazona. Next base: position 8,441,765 of record NC_056718.1, read on the forward strand.
GAGTAAACACTGTGAAAACTGGGCTTTGGCCCATGCTAATCTTTATATTATATCTCCAGCTCTGCATGGAAAACCACTTGGAACATAAATGAAGTGACTCCATCTGTGTCTGTATGATGAGCAACCAGCACAACAGAGGTTGATTATTCTACAGGCTCAGGGGGTCTGTCTCATCTGAAACTTTCTACAGTTGAGCCAAACTGATCATTTAGACTGACAGCATCTCAAACACACACTGCTTGTTACCCCACAGTCAAATGACTCCTTAATTTAGCCGTAAATGAGCAGAGATGAAACTCTGAGTCAGCAGACAGTGTGAAGCAAAAGCATGATGAAACAAGACTGCTGACTGTGTTCTCATTAAACAAATGTCCTTGAATACGAGGCCAGCAGTGAGAAGAAAGAAAGGCAATTTGGAATGCTGAACGCTGACAGATAAATACGGTGGTCGTATGTTAATATGACAGCGTATGTGCATGGAAGTCAGTTTTAGATATTCAGAACACACTTCTGAGTTGTTTTTTTTCTCACAATTGCGAGATTATATCGTGGAAGTTGGAGGGAAAAGTAAGAACTGCGAGTTGACATCACGAAATTCTGAGCAAAAAAAAAAAGTCACACAAACTTTGCAATAAAAAAAAAAAACAATCTGAATTGTGAGATAACAGGTCGTAATTACTTTTTGGTATTATTCGGTTAGAACAATCATTTGCATCTGTAAACGATAACATATATAACATCATTATACTTATTAGATCCTCTCGACTAAAGATGATGCTTGCTGATGCATTCTTAACAGTCTGCAGGCTGAATTAAATTCCTAAAGCGTTTGATTTCTTGTCACCAGTCACCCCGACATCCCTCTCATGTGCCGGGCAGCAGAGTAAACCCTCTCACCAGTCAGCCTGTCACTTTGCACTCATCATAGACTAATTACCCAGAAAGATCTACTGTTTTCCATACCCCCATCACGACATATCTGTGTCTTCTGCTTCCACGTACTTCTGAAACAGCCTCAGCATAAGCAAAAAAAGATATTCTCCAGTAACAGAACTATTGTCTGCGCCTTGAGTATTAACCATTCCTTCCCGTTATACTCAAGGAAACATCCTTCAAAACATTTGGAGGATAAACAACAAGATTCAAATGCAAATACCATTTACAAGTAGAGAATCTTCAGACATATTGTATCACCAGTGTTGGGCACGTTATTTCAAAAACGTAATTACTTATAGTTACTAGTTACTTCTCACAAATAGTAACTGATTTACATCATTATACAAGTAACTAACAACCAGGGAAAATAACTTGGATGCCCCCGATATTAAATGTTAAATTAATGAATTGGACACTAAATAGAATAAATGATTATCATAAAACACTGTATATTAATCTACGCTATTTATCTACTGACACTTAGCATCAGCCAGTAAAGCATTATAATATGATATTATGATAATTTAGCATTATATTAAAGAAATTAGAATAGCCAAGTATAAATGCATATTTGTCATGTTGACTGAACCTTGGACTGGTGGTGGTGATTGAAATTGATAAAATTACAAAACCACTACAAAATCTACTACTAATAACAATATAAAACACACTAAGGATTAATGAGCAGCTGATTTGCTGAAAGAAAGAATAACAGACGCGATAATAGATGAGCGCCAGCCAATGAGATTGTCTTTTGCGCATTAGTCCCACCCACTACCAGAGAATCCAGCAGTTCTTAAAAGCTAAAGAATTCCCAAAGAACTCTGTTATTTTGACAATAAAATGTCATTTGTTTGATTACTCGTTAGTGAATTAAAAAAATAATGCCATTAGTAACGTTTATTTACAATGGTGTGATTCCCCTCACTGACGTTCACTCCTTGGTACTGAATTCACTTTATAAAGACAAATTCACAAAATCTCACTGGTTTTGCATTCGCCATTTATAAAGCATTTATAAAATATATATATATATATATATATATATATATATATATATGTAACTTCAAGAAATTCGTGCTCAGTGCCTCCAATGTGGAATTCTGGGAACATTCCTCCCTGGTGTCCCTAGTCATATTTCTGCCAGCATGCAGTAGCCTTGCTGCGTCACATGTCATTGATTTAGTGTAAGCATTTAAAGCACATGACGCCCAACGTAGGGTCAGCGTCCACTGCAGAGCGGAGCCAAGGTGTAAATACGCCACATCACTGGCCTGACAGACTCAGCTGCCGTCTGATAGGCTTAGAGGTGAAGCAATCCATTATTTTGAGCTGTCAATATTTTGTGTGAGGGAATTGGTCGGGGGGATGATAGCCCAAAGGGAAGGGGGGGTTTGAACTGGTTTGATTTCCTCCAGGGCAAGGTTGCAAAGGCAGCACACAATTCAGGCAAAGCACAAGATCTTGATTTAAGATGACCAGTCAATGTGGATCCAAGGCTCAGAAGGAGCGGTCTGAATCATTACTTGGCAGGATAGCGAAAAGATTTGCTGCAGTCTCTTCCCTATTCTCGTTTTCTTCGAACATTTGCCCATTTCTTTGTCTCCCTTCTTTACTTTTCTGTAAGTCTGATTCTAAATTGGCCATAATTTTTCTTGATAATTTTTTTTTGCATTTTAAAGCAATCCATTAATTGCAATAATATCAATATCATATTATGTGGGAATGCAAAATTATGGGTTCTGAAATGTAGAAACGTAGAATGTAGAAAGTATCACATGCATCCACACTGAAAAAACAAGAATTTTGGACGTGATGAGACACTGGATTAAAACAACAGCTTCCTACAGATGCTTCCGCACAGATGGTGAGAGTGGTGGTGCTGTTTCAAAACACCAAAGAAGAGTATCCCCGATAGAAAAGTGGATGCTGCTGAGTTCTTGTTGGTATTTGAGAACAGATTTATTGTCACATGTTCATTATACAGAATAACATTTCTAATAATTCTCCAAGGGATGTGATCTGTAGTGCACCGTCCTTCTTCCACGAGTCAAAGCGCTTTCGCCCTCTAGTCAAGATCTTCCGCATCAAAAAAAAAAAAAGAGTGAAACATATTTCTACTCATGAAATATGAAAGCAAACAGACATGATTATGAGTATATGTTCTCTTTGTGTTTTTTGTATGTGGTTCATAGTATTTTTCTATAGCAATAAAGAAGACTCATGACAAATAATAGCAGTGTAGCATTATTAAAAATAAAACGACTGTATGTGATCAAAATCAACTATAAATTACAATTGGAAGATATTATAAGCAGTCAATGGTTTAAAGAGTGCAGCTTGATGTGAATTATACTTCTAATTCTATTTTAGGATGTAGCCTATTTCTGTAAGCATTATAGATATAGATAGCTTGTGTTTGTGGTGTAAAACCAAAGTTTGTTTATCTTAATTTAGATGTTACATTAAATCACGGGAGAAATACATATCTGAGGAAAATCACACTGCTGGCCGGGCGCCACCTAGTGTGTACGCGTAAAATAGCCTACCTGGTCTCAAGGTAGATTTGAAAACTAAAACAGTTCAGTCTGTATAAAAGCAAGTTGAAATGGCAACAAATGTATTTTTACATCAGTTTTGCATTTGTTAACACTACCGGGTAGGTTTGGGTTGGATTTGGTGTAGGGCATATTTCCAACATGATAGAGCCTTAACTTTTAGCGACTTTTAGCGATTTGAAATTCTGAACCTCCACAATACTTACATGAAGCAATATCATAATGTACCTATTTCAAAGTAATAAAGTGCCAGGGTTCACATACTGAACATGTGTTTTAGCACCACTCAGTGGCCATTTCTTTATGAAACTGCAGCGAAAAGTGGTACGTAAAATTGTGTTGCACAAAAACGTGCATATTTTTATGAGACCAGTTTGGAAATAGCGAAAGGCAATTCATTTTGCTCTCGCAGTGAAAGCGCCATTTGTCTGCGATTCGTCCTCGCATATCGCACTCAGTGTGGAAAGGCCTTTAAACATGGACTCTTATGACACCAAGTAATAGAGTTGGATAATATAACAAAAGCAGCATTTGTAAAAGAAATATAAAACTTTTCAAACAAAACATTTTACAAAATTGAGTTCGATAGCTTGCAAAAAACTAAGTAAAAGATTCTTTTTTTTTTTTAAATCAACCCAAAAATTCTTGGACACTTTGACGTTTGCTTGGCCCACTAGAGAAAAGCGATTAAACTCCCTCTCTCCGTTATGTCATCCTTCCACAGCAACAATTTTCTTAATGACATTGATTTCACCAACTCGCATTTCAAACCTAAAATTACAAAACCAATTGCCTCTCTGCCAAGAGATGCTTGATGTTTCTGGAATAGGACTATTTGTCTTATTAGGGTTTGGCCACTGAACAACTCTTTTTAATCAAATGAGCACAGCTGCACAGAATCATACAGAGCAGCGTGAAAGCTAAACGGAAAAAGAAATCGCTCGAAATAGCATGACGCTTTTACATTTAGAGTCAACAGGATGCATCGCTGAAAAGCGAGAAACATCGCCTGGTGATTGCTCTGTAAACATACTGTATATGTGACAGGCATGATTTGGAGAGAAAAGAGAATGAATCGTGTTTTCTTGGCTTTCAAAATAAGTAGTCTGACAGCTCAGCATGATCTCCAAGCTTCCCCAGGCCTGAAGGCACACTCATTGAAACAGTTCTCATTAGCATCACACATCAAGCACTCACTGGTGGCAAGAAGTTTCCAATTCAAACTCAACAAACTAACTGCAAAGCTGAGTACCGCTGTTGCAGCAGCTTGTCTGTCAGATAAACTGCAAACTAGACTAATAGGAGAAGAGATGGTTGACTATAGATATATAAGCCTGTCAACAACAGATCAAAGCATAAGGCTTTTGCGTGAGAGCAGATTCATCCACATGTTGATGCTGACTCTGAAGAAAAGTCAATGCCTATTGCCTATTGTTGCGGTCAGTCATGTGACACCCAACGATTTTTAATTAATGTTCGATCAAAAAAAAAAAAATATATATATATATACGTATACACAACCTGAATTCTGGAGATGTTGGGACATTTTGTCAATTTGAATAAAATATAAACTAAATTTAAACCAAGAAATTGCCCACTTTTATCCACTAAATGAGTTCATTTCAATATCGATTACTGCAACATGTCTCAAAAAAGTTGGCATCGGGGGCAAAGTTGGCAAAGGGCTGAAAAGAAGCAAGACATTTTGAAAAGATTCAGCTGGGAGAACGTCTAGCAACTAATTAATTCAATTGAAATCAGGTCTGTAACATGATTAGCCATAAAAGAGATATCTCAGAGAAGCAGCGTCTCTCAGAAGTAAAGACAGATAGAGGCTCTCCAGTCTGTGAAAGAGCGTAAAAAAAAAAAAAATGTCGAATACTTTAAAAACAAGGCTTTGTAAATCTCATCATCTACAGTGCATAACATCATCAAACGATTCAGAGAAACTCGATAAATCTCTGTACATAAGGGACGAGGCTGAAGACCTTTTTTTTTGTAATATTTAATAAAACTACTTCACTGCTTCTTACTATTTGAACATATTTTGTCAGAAGAAAGTATCTGATTTTAAAATATCAAATGATTTGACTTATGAAAATGTTCATAAAAAAGTACCATCACCTGCTAAAACCCCTGAAAACTTTTATAGATATTAAATATATATGTTGAAAAAAAAAAAATTAACAACACGCTTAAAACATTAAGATGTACACCATACGAATTCGAGTTGCAAAGGCAATTTTATTTTACTTGGTTACACCATCAAGGGTCCACTTTAAAAAATTAAAATTAGTGTTTTATAAAACTAACATGAAAACAAAGAGTCCTAAAAACACAGCTTGCGTTTTAAACTAGATTTTCAAAGGATGTTTCCTTTCCTCTTTTTGTTGACAGTCTTATTTGTCACTGACCCACTGACATTTGGAAACCGTGGGGAAGAATAGCCTTTGATGATAAGTTATAGTTCCTCCAGGATGTTGAAGCCCATTCTCACTCCATCCATTAGAAAAGGAGATATGAATTTAAAAATAGAGGTTAGATTGTTGTGTTGTCCCACTGAGACTGGCTCTGCTCTGTAATCTCTTTAATCCTTCTTTATGAGTTTTGTATAAAAGCAATACCTCCTTCGCTCAGCATGAAATCATCAAACAATACCGATTCCTACACCTTGTCATTTCTCCTCTTGATGGTTATGGGTCTCCCGACTGCAAATGCTGAATCCAAAACAAGCTAATCTTCCAGCGGTCCCTCCCCTCTGCCTTCCCACCCAGCCGAGCACTTCATTTAGCTTGATATTCCATCGCGGCTTATCCAATGTCAATAGTTACATCAGGGCAATAACTAGATGACATGGGGAGGAAGCTACAGGGAGAGAATAAGAGAGTGAACAAGTGTGTGTGCGAATAAAAAAGCCACACCATGCTCTCCTGGTAGTAATTCCTTTAAGTAATTTATGCTCTCGTTCAGTGGCGGCGAAAGAGGTTGATGGGATTACTTGGGAGACTGCAGTGGATTAACACGGAAGAAAGTCTGAGGGAAGCTGACAAACACCTGGCCCTCAAATACATCTCTTCAAATAAAAAAACAACAACCCAGAAGCACTCATTACCATGGAAATGCTCAGTAAAAACCTGAAGATGTTTTGCTGAGTCTCTCGATGGAACTGTTGAGGAGTCGTCTTCATTACAACTCCTCACACTGACTTGACTAAAGACTGCTTGTGCGACTGCAAAGTACTTTGAAAAGATTTACTTACTGGAAAGAAATCGACGATGGAAAATTCTCTCGATTTAGATAAAAATAGCCAATAAGCACTTGACAAATAAAGTTTCTTAAAGAAATCGCTTTCAAGATGTTTTAAACCTGAATGAGTATCTTTCTTCTGTTGGTATCTAAAAAGTCAGAGAGACCAGCGACTGCTTGGTTACCCGCATATTTCAAAAAAATTTTTATATTATTTTATATATTTTTGCACAAAAAGGAAAATAATACAGCTCTGGGACAACATTATGTAAAACGAAGGAACAATAATTAAATAACAATACATAACAATTACATTTTTTGCCCTTGCCTAAAACACACACCATGTAGTTTTAAAGTAATCCTAAATGACTTCATTAGCTGCAGGTGAGTTTGACAACCCTGAACTATCATTTTAGTACTATTAGACTGCTGTCATTGGCTGACTTGCATGCATATACAGTAGCGCAGCATCTGTTTTTCTGCAATGTTTAGTGCAATCAGACATGAAAGATAACTTGTTTATAGGCTTTTTAGGGTGTGCGCACTTCAGGTGCACGAGCATGAAAAAACACATGTCAGAAGCATGTGTTTTATAGCTAACAAAGCTTCAACGCTTACATGCAAATAATGTGCTATTGTGATTAATGAATAAGTGCAGTATCCTAGCAGTGTATGTTTTAACTCATAGAGCGCGTGTGCTGTAGAAAGATACCAGGGTATTTGTTTAAAACCAGACCGGGAGACATTTTCATCATCCACAATCAAAATGATGATATTGCATTGATAAAAAAAAAATTATTACAGCACAAGCTGTATCCACTTTTTTCCACTTGTTTTAAAGTGCTACTTTTTCAATAATTCTTTAGATATTAAAAAATATATATATTGTAAAACCAATATTTGCAGTGCATAGTATCTCTTCAAAAAAAAAAAAAAAAAAAAAAAAAAATCAAGCTTTAGTGGGTTAGCATGACCAAAGACTGCAATACATAATGTCAGCATAACTCTACCACAGAACATCTGATGACTAGGAAAAGTATAATCAAGTGTGCATTAATAGCGTGTAGAGTTAAATAAGTCTATCTCAAAGAAGTACATGAAATCTACTCTTAAAAACAAACGCAACCACTCTCAAGGAAGGTTGAAACATCTGATTCATTCCTATCTGTGTGGCTTGGGTCAAAATCTTTTCATTTGAATAATCAAGTATTCCCAGAAATCCCAGAACAGTATTGCACAAGTTTGTTTATCTAGAGCATTAAGTATTGGCTTTGTTGCTAGTTTTAGTCATTTTTATTAGCAGGTGTACACATGACCCAGTGATACAATTACCCAAAATGCGAAACATAGTTTGTTTTGCAAAGGAAAAAAATACACTGTCCTTTCAACAAGTGGAATTAGATAATAACATTAACATTAAGAAGCATTGCCCCTTTAACAACCGCTGCAGTAATTTTCATTTACTCACCTTAACATTAACACAAGACAAAAAAATATTTAAAGGACGCTTTCTACGGTCTATATAATGAATGTCAGTGGGCTCCAAAACAACGCTGGACACTGACGCTTTGTACATATTCAACCTAGGATCATTGCAAATCCATTGCCTCCACATACTTCAGCAAAACCTAAAAAAACACTCCAGTTTCAGTTGAAATGAACACCAGAGGCAGTGCAGCTTTTATTCCTTTTTTACACAAGTAGCCAACTTGCATGTACATTTTTGATTAATAAAGGCTAATTTTCACACAATTATAGTTGCAGAATGTATGCTGATTTCAAAAAGAACAACAACTTGCATGATTTGAAAACTGATGCTGAACGTTATTTGTTGTAACATGTACTTCATATGTTACAGAGTTTCCTAGTTCAGTGGGTTTAGTGTAGTTCCGTGATGCAGCGGTAGCTAGCGGTGAAAGCTCTTGTTCAAAATCCACGTGTAAAAGCGGTTTGGCAAAACAGCTGGAAATGCTTAATGCAGGCACGTATTTCCGATGAGCCTGGGCTGGATGTATTAAACTAAAAAGTTTCTGTTCCATAGAGATTAATAGTTAAAATAAGCGACAGCATTTCATTTCCGTATTTTCACCCCTCTTAACCCTGTATTGGCTTGCAGCTTGTCAAAGCATTTTAGATCAACTTTCCTAAATAATAGAGACCTTTTGGAGAAATGACAGGGCCAGTTTTGATTAAAGTGCATTGATGGGAATTCATAAAGCAGCAAAAGTATCGTAAGTAATTAACAGCATTATTTGTCAGTCTGTATGAATGTAGATATCAAACTATCCCAGCGCTCCTCCTGCTTTGCGCTGTCTAGGTGCCTTCATGCTAACAGGTGTTGCAGTCAAACAAATGTGTAACGTTCCACACGTGTCACATCCTGTCATTGACAGAAGCGAGGAACTATCACCAAACCCTTTTACGCTGATTTCATTTGTCACGGTCTAATTCACTATTGACTTCAGCTTATACAACTCTCATTAGATCCTTTATGAACATTTCCTGCTAAAGTAAGTCAAAACACATGCAGATGGTTCAAGTCATTCTAATAGGAAAGATCATATAAAGTTGTATGGCTCGGAGGTTGAAGATAAGATATAAAAGAGATAGAGGTGATAAAATTGCTTTATAGTGCTTTTGCTTCGTTGAAATAAAGCTTGATATTTTCTTCTCTGTTGTGGAGGAGTAAAGGTTGTAGCCCCTTCTGTATAATCAGATAATAGGAGCATATTTAATATCAGCCAGACCCATTCAGATTTTACTCTATTTTTACTCTAATGTTGTTACTTCTATACAATCCCTATCACATGGCAAAACTGCTTTGACCTTTGACATCTGACTAATCCAAATCATCAAAGTGAGGATAAATTGTCCAGAAATGTATATTTTGAGCTTGACTGTTTGAGTATTAAGTGATTTGACATTTATAGATAAAAACTGTTAAAATATGTATTTCACAGAAGCAGGTCTGTCTGGAGAAGATGATGACAATCATTATTTTCCAGTAAACCTTCCCTTTTAATAATGTAAGAGGTATTTAGGTATAAGGTATAATGAGTATTTCGATTGCATTGTGTATGCATCTCCGATAGCTACATATTCTTTAAATAAAATGATGTGCAAACACTAATAATATTTCATTATTGTATACAACAGCCATTGAAATAGATAAATCGTACATGATCCCAAATTTAATTCACAAGTGAAATTGCACTGTCTTTTCTGTAAAGGGAACCAATTGTGAATCTATTCATCATTCATATTGCATTTTGCTTACCACACACATAGACATAGTGCGTCTGGCTCCTTCGTTATTCATACTGACAAGAAAGGATAAAAGCTCTGCCCGCCGAGTGCCATGCAAAAACTAAATCTGTTAATTTCTGCTTTTTGCCAGTAAACGGCCTCTTGAGGCCTGTCTCAGATATTACTCATGCTTATGGAGGCCTCAATTTCAAATCAGATCAACACCTCTTGCCCTGGCCTTGTGTATTTAATGTCAGGTCACTTGTGGCGGGAGGGCTGGGTAAACCTGCAGTGGAGAAATCCAGTCTACACCTTCAGCGAGGAGAGCAGGTATTTGTTCTCGTCACTGGACATCAAAGTTCAGGTTGACTCCCACAGCCAGAGGCAGGGGGAGATTAGGTCAGAGAAATGCTATAGTTTGGTCGAGTGGCATTATGGACATGGACCAGTGACTCGAGTAATGAACACATAATCAGAGAGGAGGTTTAGAGTTCAAATCACCAGGTGTGGCTGACTGCTCATCTCTGTTTATTCTCAGAGTGCCACCTGCTTTCCACACACCTGGTCGTAGAAGATTGCCGAGGACATATGTGAAAATACTTTCAACAAATGACTGATAGAACAAAATAGCAGCTGCAAAACTTAAGTTAATCCTTATCGTCTCATTGTACAAATGCATATATACACATAACACTGCAATAGAAAGTGTATGACTAATAAAGTCAGCATTAAAAGTAAGTTTTGGGCAGTAATATTGGACAGTTTGCTCTGGTGTTTGGATTCAGTTGGTGCTGGTATTTTACAGCCTAATAACAAAGACATTTTCTTCTCTGTATTTTCAAAATTCAGATGAACTGTAACATCCTTGAATTAGATGTTTTTTTACTTTTTCTGCAGGTTGCATTGCCCATGTTAAGACAAGACAAAAGAGCAAGACAAAAATATCCGTTCATCAATTCACTCACTAACATACAAGTTATTTGAGAATTTATTTGAGAAAACAAGTGACTGCCTTCATGAGTGAGTCACTGAATGATTCATAATCTATTTAAACACACTGATTCATTGAGAACAAAGCAGATGACTGTCTTAAGAGTGAGGCCTTGAATCCTCAGCAGAGTTTGTTCAAACACTTGTAGAGATGAGTTATGATCACTGAAACATTTACTAACACACTGATTCATTCACTCACAAATGTGATTCTTTCAGGAACAAAACAAATGACTATCTTTTGAAATGGTCCTTAAATCACAGCTTGGTTGATTTTATATACATACACACACACATCTTCATCTCATGTCAGCGTAGAAGGCTACACAGTTTGTAAAACTTCTGTAATGGCAGCTATTAACTATAATTGAACAAAGAAGCAATTCCACCATATGCTATTTTCACAGCTAGACTTTACATTTCCCCATTGATTCTTTTTACCCCATGACCTTATAGGTCATTCCCTTTCAAATGTAAGAGATCTGAAAAAATTCCACATGCTTACTCGTAGACCAGTCCCTGTAGCTGCCTTAAAGAGAGCAGACAAGCATGGCCACTACAACACAATGTTTCAGTAAGATAAAAGCACAATAAGCAGGCGGAGGAACCAAAACAACTTTGAGCGATAGATGTTTTACTGCACGCAGAGATACAACAAGATTGAGAGCACTGAAAATATTACAGGCCAGCAAGGTTCAGCGCTACAAGAGAGATACTCCGCTAATTCAACACAATAAATCAAGACCTCCTGAGACCACAGTGCAACCTCAAAGAAACTCTCAACGGAGCCGCGTTCTCAGTTTCACAGCAACATTAGCATTGCTGAAGCCTCGCCTGATGTGCTAAATTGATGATGAGGTTTGCGCCAGCACGGCCGTCTCAAAGTGATCATTACCTGGCATGCAAAGCCACCGTTTTATTTATTTGTTCCGATGTGTAAATTAGTAGCCAAAATCTTGATTCGGCTTTGAGAGAAATCGCTAATCCCTTACGGGCCTCCGGCCATTTGGGTTTGAAGAGTTCTGAGGATTTCATTCGACTAAACTTTTAACTTGTCCTTAGGCAGACTGCTCCAGACACGAACGGGCGGGCAGCATGGTGCACACTTCAAACATGTGCTTCTTTGGGTACAGAATCCTGGATCTTCTGCCTATTTGACAGCCCGATGTGGGTTAGAGTGGGGTTTGTCTGGAGCCGAGAGCAAATTAGAACTCCGTCTCACCTCTTGAGCTCTGGTTTTGCTCTTTCTGTTCTCTTGGTTACCCTGTGAGTTTCTCTTCACAGCGAAGACTCCCATTGCTTTTAATGTGCTAAACAGAGGCACATTAACACACCTGTCATAGACAAACACACATGCTTTTGTCACCACAAAGGGTCCTCGCTGGAGGATGGCAGGATGAAAAGGAAAAGGAAGAGGAGGTGGAGCGAAAGAGAGACGCTGATAGCAAAGCTGTATAATGAATGGGAGAGACAGCCGGGCTGACAGAGTCAGCTGGATCTGATTTAAATACCATTTTATTCATATTACAGAGCTTTGCCTGCAGCACCCCTTCATATTCGTTAATTTGAAGGTGGCAGCACAGTCTGAACTCGTGCGGAAAGTACAGCCATGACCAGATAAATGTCAGATGGAGTCTAATGAGGAAAACAGGCTAATAAATAAACATAACCCTGGGTGAATTTCAGAGGCTCATCTATTATTTACTGTAAAGTCATTACTCATACAGAAAGAAGAACAGACTTGTACTGGTTTAAATAATTGTTCAAAGGTGGGCTCGAGTGTGCTGAGTTTATTTTTTTCAGTTAGGTTTAAGCAAAATATGCACAGTTTTTTTTTGCAGTAAAAAGTTCTGTCACATTTACTATTGCTTGGTGAGTTATTAGAGACAAAATCAGTCATTTTAGACAGGAATATACAAAATCCAAGGACAAAACGGATGCAGGTGTTGCTTGTGTTTAGATGTAGATCTCCAAGTTGACCAGGTAAAACTTCTGTAGAACTGTGCTAGCATTTGTTAATATGACCACAACTTAACTATATATATATATATATATATATATATATATATATATATATATATATATATATATATATATATATATATATAATATGTGTGTGTGTGTGTGTGTGTGTGTGTGTGTGTGTGTGTATGTATATATACTTTTGTCACTTTTAACTTTTTCCAGTGTATTTCCTCCAAAAAAAAAGTTGTTTCTTTGTAACTTAAGCAGAAAACTTTCAAAAAGAGAGTCTAAGTAACTATAAGTTAACTACTTATGAGTTATCTGTAATGCCTTCATCTGTGATAAAACACCTCAGTTTGCTTTTATTAGTAAAGAGAAGTACTCTGAGTTAAAGTGCTTTTTGCAGCTGAGATTTGACCAGACTAAAGGTCACCGTCCACTTGTGTTTCTGAGAAGTGTTAGTGGTCAGTATTTGTTATTAAGAGCTTTTAGCAGCTCAATGGCACTGTCACACACAGTCCACAGGTCACACAATCACTCCTAGGGACGACATACCCAGCGCCAGCTCTGGAAATGACTTGAGGGCGCTGTCAGCTCCAGCAGCAGCAGGGAGAAAGCCAGAGGACATACATGAGGACACTGCTCGCATGGTCTGAAGCTGGCTTTGATGTTATGTGGATAGATTTTTTTTTTTGCCACCCAGGTTTCTGAGAAAAGAAATCGATTGGGCACTTCAGAGGAGACTTCACCTGCCTGCTAACCCCGTAGCGGACCCTGGACTCCCTACTGGTTGAAATCAAGAATTTTCAGGCACACAGTAGCTTGATTTAACTATGGGGAATCTCAGCGGGAAAGCTTGTCGCATGGTAAGCATCAAGACTGTAAACCAGTGCTTTCTTGGTTGGCAAAAGCAACTTTGCTATATGTTTGCCTTTAAACTTCTGGTTCTGAATTTCGTGTCATTTAGAATTTATTGTTATTATTATTTTTCAGTTACATTACCATTATTTATTTTTTCTGCAAAGCAAAAACTAAATTCTAAAGCTGCATTAAAATGAGGTTATTTGCCAGAATCACTTTAAATGCTTTTTCATTTATATTGTTAGTGGACAAAGGTCATTTAAAAAGCTTCTCTCTGTTATTTATGTACAGACCTTTTCTGAAAATCCAATTGTTATTGCAGAGAACAATCCTCATATCAACATCATATTCTGCAGTCATTCTCATCCTAAAAAGATATGCACTGAAACATATAAGTTTGCATGGAAATAAATAAACTTTATATTGTAAATATATTATATATTATATACTTTATATTGTATATATTATATTATAATATATACACATATATATATATATATATATATATATATATATATATATATATATATATACACACACACACACACACACACACAGACAAATATACACATATGTCACACACATTTACACAAAAGATGCAGTTTATTCTTCTTTATCAGAACAGATTAGTGGCATCCAAACATCTGATAAATAATCACAATAATCAGAGTCCAATCCACATTTCAGCTAAAGTCAAATTGAAAAGATGTTTGGGGACCTCTAGTATGCAGAGACCACCCGATTCCAGGCAAGATGCCTTTTTTTATATAAAGTTTAAAAAGATTTTTCACACAAAGTAAGATATTCTGCCATATTTACGCATCTCCACGTCAGTTCAAAGCCATATGAACTATTTTCCATTGAACACAATTGTCGGAACAATAGTCAAAAATGTTCTGTCTGAATGGCCATTCACAAATGAAACTGATCTGGTTCAGTGCTCCAATTCAGTAAAAGAATAGCTTCATTTTATATTCCCTGTATAAAATGACCAACATGTACATTAAAAACCTCTTTTGTGTTCACAGAAGAATTCAAGCCATTCAAGTTTGGATGGGCTGGGCGAAATAAATGATGACATAATTTTCATTTTTGTGTGAACTATCCCTTTGGGTTATACCGTTCTGAATCATTAGTATTACAGTTTTCTTCACTTAATCTTTCCTGTATCTCGTGAATTGCATTGGAAGCTGTTGGTTTTAATTGGGCAGCAGAATGGGGCAGAAAGTCAAAGGATCAAAAAAGAAAAGAGAGTACCTGACTTGAAAAGGGGGCTTGTCTCTATTGTTCCGGCTGGAGTATCATGAAACAGCCCGGGTACTGCTTGGAGATGCATAAAGCTACAGAGAGGAGGGAGGGGGAGAGAGGGAGAATAAAATCCAGGGCAGGATGGGAGGCAAGACGAAAAGATTGCTGATGTGAATAGTTGTGCATGAATGGAATATTTTAGTGTCTCTGTGCAACACCTGCACATATCGCTATGCAAATACACAGCAGGTGGCATAATCAATACTGCCCAGTGGTGTGTTTAACTGCTGTGAGTCTGTGCATTCGTTGCATGAGTTCCTTGGTGCATCCAGAAATTAAGACTGAATTGATTTTGTTTCTCGAATCATCCTGTCTGTAGGTACAGATCAGCCAGGCTCGGCCTGCTATGACCAGTCGGGACTGCCACCTCGAGATGGAGGATTTGGATGAAGGGGACAGAGGTAGAGAGTCTGGATGAAAGACAGACAAAAGACAGAAAGAAAGGATGGAACAGCACTGCGTTACGCCCTCATATACAGATACACACACACACACATACACACACACAAACGTGTGTGCTTTTTGATGTTTTTGGCAGGAGAGCAGGCTTGGAGGATATCAAGAAGGAAAGTGGAAGGAACCAGGGACAGAAGAAGATGTAGTTTGATGGAAGAGGAAGGATGGATATAGGATTAGACAAACAAACTTGAGAATGAAGGGATGATAAAAAGAAAAGAGAGAGTGTTTGTGGGCAGATGAAGCAAACATTAAAAAAAGACATAAAAATTTAAATAAATACATTAGAAGTCTGGCAGTAGTTCTTGAGGGTTGACAAATTGGAAAAAAGTGTTTTAAATAATTCCCATGAAACATTAAACAATATTCTAATGTTTGTATTTATTTTATTTACATAATAGGCCTTCAGAAAAGTTCAGTCTGCATTTTTAGTGTGCTTACTTTGGCCTTGATGTATAATGCATTATAAGGGAGTTATTAGAGGCATAATGCATTATACAAAATTCATTTATGTAGGTTTGTCATACATTAAATCTGGTCATAAATAATTATAGCTGAATTTAAAATGCATAGTGTAACAATGAATTGATAAGTGTTATAATATATTAAGTGTAACTACAATTATTCAGAGATCATTACAATGCATTGCTGGAGTGCATTACAAGGCATAATTAATGAATTAAAACTATTTCTATAATTTACACACACACACACACACAACTGAATTTGCTGGACATGAAATCTATGATATGTTCTCATTTGGATAGTAAACATGCTAGTGAAGTAATCTACTGCTTTGCAGTAGAGATTTAGTTAAGAGGAAGAATACTATAGATAGAAAAGCTGAAAAATAAATACAGAGCGAGAGTCCACCAGAAAAAAGATCATTAATCACCTATGGTGAGCTGTTATTCATACATCCCGTCATCACTATTCACAGCAGTCAGCATCAATTAAAGAGGAAATGCATTGGTGGCCATGCCTGTCCTGATCTAACTCCATCACACCCACACGGCCTATAAGCGCTGGTACTGCCCCCTCTCCTGGAGCTTTGGTAATCGTTTATGTGACATTTATGAATATTGTTATTCACTTCTCCAGGCTTTTGGGTTATAGTTCACTCAGCAGTGAGGAAGAAAACGGGATGAAACATTGTTATTTCTGTTTGTTTCCTTGCAATTGTCCTCCTATGGCAGGTATAAGCAGTAATTGCTATCAGGAGGGCAGATATCGGTGTAGATAGGCTGGACAATTACCACCACACAGCAAGATACCCAACAAGGTCATCATGATCTGTGGGACAGGCATACAAACACACACTATGCAGGTCTTTGGGGCTCTGTTGTGCAGAACTGCCTGTGTATAAAATTGTACACAGATGAGACCCAGACATACAAACCACATTGTTACCTGAAAAAATAACACCTAGATTATTCTTTACTGTCTGGAGGTTTAAATGGAAATAATAATTCCAGGATTCATGCATACTTACCTTGTCATAAGCACATAAGTATAAGTAGAGTCATCAAACTGAATAAAATATTATATGTATATATATATATATATATATATATATATATATATATATATATATATATATATATATATATATATATATATATATACACACACCTACACACACACTGGAAATGTATTACAGAGAGAAAACAATAACTATAATAATAGGTGAACCGATGTATCGGCTAATATGTAGCGTAACTGTTGGAGAATATAACCTGAACGCTCCAGTCACATTAAATTATTTGATTAAATGTATTCATTTTCAAATTGTTATAATACTTTATTAAATATATCTTGAAATAAACATTCAGTTGCAGAAATATGCATGTTTGCAATCTAGTTACATTTGTGATGCCATATAGGCCTTCCACCACGTCTTACCAACCACCAATTCTGGCTGGCCCATGACTGCACCATCTGTCCCATACTCTCTATATCCCCACCTCTCTCTCAGAGCGCTCTGCCTCTCTGCAGGCTTCACACCAGTCTAATCTCTCGCTGTCTGTTGTCTGTGGAGCTGAGGCAGTCCTGTGTTGTGTGTGTGTGTGTGTGTGTGTGTGTTTGAACATTAGGCAGTGTGACTGCCTCTGCATACCAACACAATACAACAGAAGAAAAAGAAACAAAGTGACATGGACTAACTAAAAACACATCAAAACCAAAAAGAGCAAATACAGCATAGTACTATTTAGAATAAATATGCCATTAAATGTTTGTCTAAGAATAAGACTTACTGAAAAGAGAGAGAGCTGGTGGAAAGGATTTGCACAGCATCTTTCAGTCTCAGTGACTTTATCTACTTGATTATAATCCCATAATAAGCTCATTTAACATGTAACATTCTTTCAGATTTCTCTTCTTTCAGTCTTTCCCCATGTTTCCTCCCTCCTCCCATCTCTTTGTCACACATTTGCATTTCTCCATCAGTCTATAGAGAGGTCATGGGAGGCAAATGAATGCAGTCTTGCTCCACATTCATGCGTGATATAACAAGACAAACCACATCGCTTTTTAGCAGCTCCCTAGGTTTTTCCCTCCAAGAACTATAAAGAGGTCTTGCAACAGGATAATATTATTCTTTAAATTCTTTAAAGATCCCATGACATCAAAATAAATCAGTTTTGCTGATTTTTGGTCCATGTTTTAGCTGAAGGAGTGTCTATATTATATATCATTGTATAAATGATGAAACTGCAAACATTTAAAATTTGCACTTTATTTCAAAACAAACTGGAGAAAAACTACTCTTTTTTTTTGTATGTAGCTTCTTCCCTTCATTTTCAAGCACAAGCCAACTGGCAAGCGAAAAATCACAATTCATTATTATAACAAACCTAAAGATCTTTTGAAACATATCAACAGTACAAAACACTACACTTATCTGAATAAATTCATTTTGTTAAGGTTTTTAAATATTAGTTTTAAAAGGTAGATTTTTAAATCTTAAACCCCCATAAAACTAATCCTACAATTAAAAAGAAAAAAAAACACTTAAGTTTCATAAGACCTATGTATACCTTACCTGTACGCATTATGGAGAATGAATAGAGATATGATAGTAAATCCTCATTGAGCTTGGATTATGTTATGTTTCACATAAGATGCTGTGGGACTGTGTGGAGTAAATGTGGATCGGTTGTATAATTAATGTGTTTGTCTTCTAGTGTGATATGCGAGCAATGGAGAACTTTACTAGACACTCAGCCTCATTAACGCTGAAAGAGCATTTAGAGGAAAAATCGCTCCTCCAGACTAACTATACATGCTCAAAGATGCCATAGCACAAAATGGTTATTTGGACATTAGGGGCTTTACTGAGCGATTTTCAGAAATTTGTAATTTAGGCATGATTTTACAGACTTTGCATACACTAGCCCAGCTCGCTGTAGCCAGCTGAGATGCACCACATTTTGGGGCGAGCGGAATTCACACATGAATAGAAGAAGAAGAAGCAGGTGATGTTTTCCTCCTGGGAACGAAACAATGACCAAGTGTTCTCATCACAATGACAATGGAACAATGAAACCTGTCCACTACTGACAAAGAAGACAACGGATGGGAACATGACTGGAATCCTTGTCTCTGTCCCAGGCTGTGGACGATTCTGTAATGTCCCTCAGGAGGCTTCATCCTTCCAGAAACACAGAATTACTGTAGATGTTTAAATAATTTCATTGTCCCAGATCGATTGTCATTAAATTAAGTTTTTTTTACAGTACTTGTTAATTTCCTAATAAGTACTGCGACGGTATCAGATGGCAAATGGTACACTGATGAACTTTGTTTAGGAACAAGACATTTTTAAAGGGCCATGGTACTCTTACAAATGCAGTGGAAACTGACACAGAAGAGAAAAACTGCTAAATAAACTCATTATAAACTCCTTATATATATATTATCATAGTATCATAAAACTACCATTGAACCCCTAATGTCACTTGGACTATGTTAATGTCCTTGCTATCTTTCTGAGCCTTGAGCATTGGTAGTTCTGTTGCCTGTCTATGCATAGTCAAAAAGCTCTCAGATTTCACAAAAATATCTGAATGTATTTATATCTTATAGGTTTGGAATGACATAAGGGTTGAAGATTAATTAATACATCTCTTACAACTATCTCTTTAATTACGCTAATTTGTTCACTTAAAACATCCATTTATCGGCTAAAACCCACTGGGTAAACAAATATGCAGAAATGCAGTTCAATCTAAAAAACAAAACATTCAGATTATTGGCTGGCCAGATTTGGCCTGAGCTGGACTGGTATCTCTTATCTTCCTTTTTTTGTCTATTAACTATAATGTGGTTGTGCAGAGTCCAGCAATGGACTGAAAGACTGAGGACTACAATGTAGGGGGCCAAGCGGCAGGTTTAAAACAGAGATTCAGTTAATCCTCATCCAAACACCACAAATACTCTGAACACCACACTCACTTCACTGATCAGGGCTGTTCAAACCAGCTGGAACTAAATCTACACGAACTAAGACTGAACAAAAGAACTACAAACACGATGCAGTCATGTACAGATTTAAATCTATGATTAATAATTTATATATATATATATATATATATATATATATATATATATGTGTGTGTGTGTGTGTGTGTGTGTATCATGCATTAATTTATAACACAACACTTTCTCAATATCAAAACAAATTTTCCATTGTTCATATTGTACACTGTCTATGCCTGAACTAAAGGTTAGTTCACCACTAAATTAAAGTGTTTATCTTCAGAACACAAATTAAAAATGGGAGAGAAACCATCTGACCTCCGCAGGCAAACACAAATGAAACGATCAAGGTCCAGAAACATAGTAAATATCAGTAAAAAAATCTAAAACAGAGTAACATGTTAGCTCACTTTTGCGATGCTATGAGAGGCACTTTGTTGTGCAAAGAAAACAGAAATAACAATTTACTCAACCATTCTTCTCTCCCAGTTACATCTTCAACATTTCAGAGAGCATCACAAAATACATACACACGTTTTCCTCTAAAGTGAAAGCAAAAGCGCTTATTACGTTCATGCCTGCTCCCAAATTTCATGTGTTAAAAGCTGGAAAAATAGTCAAGAGGTTACCTACCCAAAAGTCAAGCAATGAAAGCCTGTGAACTGTTATCAGGTCTTGGTTACTTGAGCTCATTACACAAGTGGGGAGAGCATAAAAATCGACATCATTCTTTTAATATACTTTGATACCGTTCTGAACAATATATTTTCGATTCTCGTTTGTAAATCAGTTTGTAAGTGCATTATCTCCAAAAACATTTTTTCCAACTTGGTGCCTTTTACAGACTTTCCTAAGCCACTGCTAGAAAGGAGCTAAATATATCAACACAACAAATCAGTGCAAAACAGTTGTAATAAAGTTCATATAGTTTTCAGTTTTACACATCATTATGCTACCTTTACTAGTCATTTTAAAATGCTCCAGATGGAATCATCATTTCCTATATAAATTTTCCAGAAGTTTATTGTTAGACAGTTTCAAGCTGTCTGTCTGTATTTTCTCTTCCACGATTGCAGTTCAGCTATTTTTCCAGCAAAGTGTCATTGCACATTAGATGGCAATCTGGAGTTGTACAAGCAACCCGATGGTAGTTTAAAGTGAGCTTTGAGTAAATGTATGTAGTATAATGGCACAGTGTTGCATGAATGATACATAATATGCTTTCCAGTCATGTAGTAACATAGAGCAAGATCACTGGCGCATACTTATTTTGGCCTTTCAGGGTGTTAGCATAGTCTCACGCTACCGCCTTACCTTATGAGCCATCTCTGAGTGATTCTAGTGATTTCTAGAAAACGTAATGCTGTCCACTATAGGAGATGGCGTCAGGACATACAACGGATCACAGTTCTGCAGTGAACCCTGCCCAGAGTTGAAAGCATCTCAATGGGCCTTGTGACCATCACCAACTCAACCAGAGCAACGCTGGTCTGATGAATCATGTTTTTCTTCTAGATCAAGTCAGATAGGTGTCATATATGCTGTTCCATCTGCTGTCAGAGAGATGAATTCGCTTTTCTTTCCAGTCTGACTTTTGTTTTTATTTTTGTCTTGGGTGTCTTATGCAGCATAATTTCACCAAATCTAAGGTCAGACCATTCTTAAAGACAGTGCCAAAGTTATCTGAGTCTAAATCCCAACTCAAAAACAGCTGCTCCACGCTACATGTATGCAGGACTACTGTCTATTTTAAAATATTAAACTTATATCAAGCCGTAACCCCAAAACAGCAGAGGTTCAGGTCTTGATATTAGATGAGTCGTTTTTAATGTTATGGCTAATCAGCGCCAAGCATTATAATAAAACAAGCGCATTCATTTATTGGTTATTGCGTGCTCATGTGTGTGGTTTCATTAAATTTTACCGACCAGTACCCAGCATACACAGCTGAATCCGAAAGCAGACAATAAAGAGTGGGGTGAGATTTGGCATTGAGGTGTCCCAGATACCAACTAGCACATTAGACACAGTTCATCTAAGCCCTCCTCTTTTCATTTATATTTCCCTCTCCTCCTTCTTCCACTCCCTCAAGGTTCTGGGCTGGAAAGCTCACATGAGAGGTGGCATACTTTGAAGATAAATATAGAAAAGAGGTGCAATCCCTTACACACACATGCACACAAGTCAAGACACCACAGCACACCATGTCCTCCCAGATTCATAATATACATGTTCGTCCCAGCACTGGGGATTGTCACGCTCTCCTATTGAAATGGAGCGAGATCATCATAGAGTCTCACTTGACAAGAGACAATGGCTGCTAAGCTGCCTGACAATGGCACTGGATTGGACCTGTTGTCTGCCTGAGCCCCCATTGGGCCACCTAAGAATGGAATTCATCCCAGCATTACATTTGCAGAACAGAGCAATCAACACAAAGCCAAGATGGCAGTTCTGCAGTGAATCCCACTCCAGCTTTGCTTAACCTGGGACTACTTGGGCTGTTAAGAAATTTTTATCTCAGGGCGAATTCAGCACATTTTCTCGTAGTTTTAATTTACTCAAATAAGTATTTTTAGAACTTATTTGAAGTATGTTAAGGTCACGTAAAGGACTGCAGATCAGTCTTTGAGAAAACATACAGCAAAAAACATAAGGCATTTACATAAGGTTTTATATAGAGTAAAATAAATGAATACATTTCTTATTAAAAATTGTGTTAATGTCTTTATTTTTACCTATTAGTATCGGACCCCAAAATAGGAGCATAATTATAGAGAGTTAATTATAGAGAAAGTTATTAGCCTTACTATAGCTTTCTTTATTCATTTTATCCATTGAAAATGTAAACTGACAAGCAGCATCTACCTAACTACATTTTAAGCGTCTAACATGCATTTACAGATTGAGTTTTTATTGAAATTGCAAGGAATGGTGCACTACTCACGGTAGTAGTATCATCAGTTTATTAGTGAATTTAAAACTGAATTTCCAGCTGTTTTAGGTTAAAAGCTTTTCAAAGAACAATTTGCATGTTATAAAAAATACTATTAATAATACTGGTGGAAGAGAATTAGTTATAAGTATGTGTATTTAAAATGACACGCTTTTAATTGTAATTGTAAATGCAATTTATGAATTAATTTCTAAAGCAAATTAAAACCGAGAAATGTATCTGTACAGTTAGGCCTGCTGTAGATAAGAAAATACAATAGACACAGACTTTCAAATGTCCACAATTCTGTATATTACATAAAAATAAGTGTAAATGTAAACTCATCTTTAAAAACCACTACCCTGACACTTTAGAAAAAATATAATGAAAAAATTATAGAAATTTCTGCCAAAGTGAGCCACCGACCTTAAAGAATCTGCAAACTGTCCCTCTCAGTATATTGTAGTATTTGCCCCAGGTTTCCAGTAAATCTGCTACAGCGTGAGAGGCATTAACGTTCTCTGCAGTTTGCAGTTTATCACGTGTCATGAAGTCGATCTTCTACCCCCTTTACATTAGGAATATTTTGTAAATGAGAGCCAGACACATCAGCAGCAAAATTCTATTTACAACACCCAGAGTTGATCTGTG
The DNA here is from genome assembly GCF_018831695.1 of Puntigrus tetrazona. NCBI lineage: Eukaryota > Metazoa > Chordata > Actinopteri > Cypriniformes > Cyprinidae > Puntigrus > Puntigrus tetrazona. Next base: position 8,465,396 of record NC_056718.1, read on the forward strand.
TAAGAGGTCATGCTTGCTATTTATTTTTCAAACCCCAGCACAGACATTCTGTATGCGCTCAGAGAGGCAGAGCAGGTTTCTGACTCTCTGCGCCAACACTGTCCTTGAACTGCTTCTCTGTGCTGACCCATTACTCTAGGCCAACAAGTCGTTATGGAGTTGGGCCAGTGTCCGTGTGTCTTGCGTGTGTGTGTGTGTGTGTGTGTGCGCGCATACACTCTTTGTAAACTCTCTCAGATGTCTTGAGCTATTGTTTTGTCTCAAGATCAGCCAAACTGCTATAGAGGACACTGTTCTGCAAATGTTTATTTAAATATTAATATTTTTAGACTATGTTATGTTTAAAATAATAATAATACAATTTAAAAACTAAAAATAATGTGCTGATTGATTTCATTTTCTTCTTGAAAATGAAATAAAATATTTCAGAACCGTTAAGCCATTTTGGCTAAAGAGAACTTTTAAGATATATATTTATTTATTCTGGGCATAATTTTAATTTGTTGCATGAAATCTATTGTAGGTATTCTCAGCTATATAGGTGACTATTTATAAATTACAATCTGATAAACATAACTGGCTTAAGTCTCTGGCTGTTCCTCAAGAATTCTATTGCTAATATTAATAGCCTACTGCCCTTTAGCGCTAATTCCTCAATTACCTCCAAATCAGGCGGCCGGCAGGATAACGAAGTTTTAATCCACCGCAGAGCGCCTCCTGTGATCAAAGGACAGTTTTAGTCAGAGACGCCCCAATTACAGCACCTCAGAGCTAACAGACAGCCAGGCACTTATCAAACATGGCATCTCTGCGTACTAAACATATTTCACTGATCAGATTGACTCATTCTAATTCACTTAAAACTCCCACTCTGTTTACCATAATTTTGACATGACAGGGACAGACAAGTTTTAGGCAGAAGCAGTATGGGTGGGTTTTTGGTTTTGTGATGTTTGGGAATACCTACTGTTATCACTGTCAGCCATTCATTTCCTAAATTAAGATGGAGAGCCATTAGGAAACATCGGCAATTTTTGCAAGGAAGCAGACCTGCATTTATCAGTCATATCTGTTTTTTTGTTTGTTATGTTATGCACTTTGCTTTATTTAGTTTTCGAATAAATGTAAAGAACACTGAATCTTGATTTAATTTATATAAATGCAACCTACAAAATTCCCTAGCAATCAAAATGACATTTTATTATAGATGCTGTCAAATGCATACAAAATAGGACTTTTATATACATAATATATAAATGTGCCTATTATTATATTTATTAGGTACATGCATGTCTGAAATATATTTCTTGCTGTTTTGTCATTTTGTATTAAATTTACTAGCAATTTCTGTGTAAAAAAAATTCTAAACAAATAGGCGTTTCTATCTTTTCTGTCATTCTGTCATTAAAGGAGCTCATACTGATAATACTATCAATATTTAACTGTTCTTTAATAACAATAAGTTATACATTTCCATATTAAAACACTAAAATGGCAAATGCAGTATTTATCTCAACACCTTTCTAATACCATCACTATAACATATTTACTCCACTGTACTTTTGTATAAGCACAAAAAGTTTCATGAGAGCTTTGTTGTAAATCAAAGCTTACCAGCACTTTGAGTTCAGCTTAGGTACACATCAGTAAAGTCCCCAAGAGAATATAATTGGGCCACAACAGCTTCCTGTTTATTGAAACAAAGCTAAAACTACAAATGGCAAACCGTGGTTTCCATAAAACAACATATTAAGTACAGGAGCCGTGTTGTGTTTGTCAAGGCCTCAGCATGTAAGTGTGTTCTTGAACAGAGACTCAGCGGGACTGCAGCGTCTTCCTCTCCAGAGACAAACTCCGATAGAGAACAGCACAACTTTGCTCCAAATGGAGTTTAAAAAGTCTAACTGAATAATGAATAACTGTCGTTGTGAGGTGTCTTTGACATTTCAGTAATAAAGCTTTACAGCAGAAACAGAGAGGCTTGCTCTTTAAGCCGCTAACAAGGAGTGAATATTGCAGTGGGATTGCCAGTCTAGGTATTCATGTATTGTTAAATGCAGCTACTACACCGTTACACAGAACTCAACTGTCTGACAGAGCGTTATAAAATGGTGGCATTAGAGAGCCATCCTCGGACGGGCAACGCTAAGTCAATACGAAAAGAATTTAATCTAAAACCAAACACAAACCACTTTGGGGAAAACACATTCCCAACGCCAGAACTATTTATGTGAAATGCTACACGATCCATGTCATAAAAATGTGTGGAGTTGTGAAGGTAGTTAGAGGAAAGAAACAACACAATAATCCTTATTTAGGAAAAATTCTGTCATCGTTTATGCATCAAAAGTAGTTTAAACCTGTATGAATTACACTGTTATGCGAACACAAAGGAAGATATTTTGAAGAAATTTATGCAGGCTGTTTTGGGTCACCGTGGCTCCCACAGTGTTTTCCCCTACTATGTAAGACAATGGTGACCAAAACAGGTGATTAAATGGTGGCATTGTTCCTTTGGTAGAGTCCCTTGAATATCTTTAATTAGATTTGGTCACATCACTTAAGTAAAAACAGGAAAGGCCAGATATTGATTTTGTAATTTAAATGTATATAAAAATTATGTTGTCGTTCTTATAAGTTACCTGTAAATGTTCTGACTAAATTAATTTTATTCACTCATAGCTAAATTTACTCATATTTGACACTAAAGTGTAATTTGGACCCTGCCCATATTATTGGGGTGCTTTTAAAATTGCTTCTTTAATGAACATTTGCAAATATACAGAGACAGATAAAGACATGCACTAATTCTCATATTAGCATACATGGAGGGATGCATACACTGCTCAAAAAGGTGTTTTAAAGAAATATTAAACATAAGTGAAACATTAAATTGATCAGTAAAGCATTCGCAAAGTTACAAATAATTTATATTACAACTTTGAACTTTATTCCAAAAATCATTGCGATGATGTCATTAATTAGCGTATATTACAGACCAAATATAATATAAACCAAATAAATAGATGGCTTAAACAATGGTCATGTGTTTATTTAGTTTTATAATATTATGTTAAAAATCTCTAAACAAACCAAAAGGAAAGAAATGGCCCATTTGTACATATAATATACCTATGTAGCACTGCATATAGGTATCCGATGATACAGATCAGTGTGCAATACCTGTGCTTTTGAAAAACACGGGTATTTATCCTAAACACATGGTTTCATGCAATACCAATGGACCTCGTTTCCAACATTTTAAACAGTCTCTGTAATCTCAGAAACCATAAACCATGCCAATATGTAAAAGCAGGACACGAAAATAAATCCAAGCACTCTCTCCTCTTCCCTCATTCCTCACATTTATTCTTTCTTTATGTGCAGCAGCTATTGATCAAGGCTCCAGAGGAACTGCATCTGACCATGCACACTTTGATTAGGCTGGAAAGTGAACGTGTGAGAAAGAGAAGGAGAATGCGCATAGGAGGTTCAGAATGGGGATAAGGAAGTTAGGGAAGCTGTCAGACGGTCAGAGAGAGAAACAGCATTCACCATCACCTGGGCTTGAGACTGGCTCTTTGAAGTTGCAGTTTGGCATGTGAAGATGAGGCGATGCTGACTTTGCATATGCACAAATGACTGAGACCAAATGCTTACTCAGACATAAGACTTGGCTAAACAAAGGGATGTGTGAGGACACAAGCAATGAGAACTACAATATATCTCTACATTCACTGAAGCGAACAAAAGAAGCTCCAGAAGATGTACGCCGATGTACCGATGTTGTTTGGTGAGTATAAATTCTTGATGTTTTGTACTTTTTTTCTGTCTGTTTCCTCACAAGAATTTTGAGAGTCTAAATATTTCAAGTAGCTTGTTTTGTACTACAATAATCAAAGTCTAAAACAGATAGACATTATAAATTATATATTTCTTTTGTTCACAATTGACAGTTTTCAATAGATTTCACAAAATGCATACAACAGAGCATCGCCATAGATATACTACTAGAATAAAGCTGGTTATAGTAAAATTAGTTTTGCTGGATTCTAGCCGTTAATCATTAGCCTGTTGGTGCTTAGTTCATGACTAGTCATTACCTAGTTAAAGTTGCCAAATAGACAGTAGGTTAGTCAGGTTTTAGAACATAGTAACTGGTCACCAGCAGATTATCAGCCTGCACCAGCTAAAGCTGCATGGACCTTCTGAGAAACCAGCCTCACTTGAACTTTCTATCAAAATGCTAATTTCAGCCAAAATGAAGGCACCATTATTTTCCCTATATATTCAAGTTGGAATACAAATATTATTATTTGTTATTATATATATTGTTATTTAGAGCTGTCCATTTTTGCCACCAGTTTGTCACTAAGACAACAATCTACACATTTATAACATAACATAATGACTTTATTTATCATATTGCATGATTTGTAAGCTAATACATTTTGATGTATGGCTAACCACATAGCCATGGCTTTTCCGACAGGTAAACTTGCTCCATAAGCATGATAGGACTGCAAATCCACTGAAACTTGAGTCAGGACAACAACAAAAAAACCTCAAAGCAAACTAAATGCCACTTCAGTCCTTCATGGCGAATGCGTTTTAGTCATGTTTGTTAACATAATAATTGGTTAGGTTTAAAGTTTTAATTATTACTTGGATTTTGGTACATTATTTTAAATTGTGAATGAATGTTAAACCTTTAGTGACAAATAAGTCAAATCTTATTTTATGTCCAAACTACCACAATGCATACAACGCTTAGCGTACAAAACATCTGACAGAATCAAATTCATCCGTTTTGGATCAAATTAGACATGTTTTTATTATCACTCCTGCACATATCATTGTGAAAAAACATATCATCTTGAAGAAATAGCACCACTGGCACATTTCTGTAATCCTTTGGTTGTGAATTCTTTCACTCTTCTGAATGTTCGTCCTGCCTCAGTAAAGTGAGATGTTTCCATCACTCCTGATTTGGACCGTCTCTCAGGACAATAACAGCTTTCACTGCAAGGAGCTTTTGACACTCCAATACTGTATTTTTCTTTTTCACCTCTGTCGACCACACTACTTTACACACAGATGCTTTTCATTAAAAGTCCAAACCTTAAAATGAGATGACATGGCAAATAAAAAGCCGTGCTACTCAACAACCAGAAAGCAAGATGAGGCACTTCCTTCTAAAGTGCTTCTAAGCTATTTCAATGTAAAACTCCCAGAAATCCATTATTGCCCACATCAATGCAGTATCTGTGACTCCAGCTTATATTCAGAACATTTTAAAAAAGCATTCGTTGAATTAAATCCAGAGACAGCAAAGCAGCGACTGAGATAGAAGCTGATGCCATCCAGTGACAAAAAGGCCTCTCGTTTTCGTTTCACTCAGAGCTCTTTAGGATTTCACATTTATGTAGACATAAGTCACGGGCCTGAATCTGTGATGCCCGGCAGGTCAAGCGTCACACAGGCTTTATTAAATATGCAGCTGTCTTTCAGAGCATGGCGCTGCCTGATTTCCATCAGAATATCGGCCTCAGAATGTATGTACATACATATCTTGAACAAATGCATTAATGAGCATGGGATGGGAAAAAAAAGCTATCATTATAAGGAAGGGATCTGATACAGGAAATAAATCTAAAAAAAGAAAAATACAAGAGCGGGATATTTGGACATTACTTCCCGATTTCCTCAGGTTTTGTTTGTTATGAACTAATAAGGTTGCTAGGGTAACAGCTTTTGCCCATTTCTATGAGGCCCAGAGGCTTTTCACTTCCTAGCTCAGTCTGAAGGTGAGGCAGGGAACTTCCTGTTCTCAAGGGACCAAGCACGACAGAGGAAGAACTGAATCTGTAAATCACACTGGATCTTTAGCACACGTGAGCTTGTTGACTGGCAGTTTTGTTTTATCAGCATTACCATACAGACTGGACAGCAAGCAATGGTTTTACGGTAGAATGATTGCAGCAAAATATAATTTGCTTTAAGACTATTTCTTAGAGCGTCGTTAAGTTTTACAAGGAAATGAATTTAGAGTGGAGGCCTAGAAGACCGCACTGTCATAAATCTTAATATTTTATGTGAGTTCCTTTGTAAAATGAAAACAGTAAAATTTTCACCCAAAATTTCCCGCTGGGTCCAAACAAGACCATCTACTGAAAATAAGCTGCAAATGGCCCATTCACAGAGGATGAAAAATACTTGAAAACACTTGACTACCATTATAAGTGGACCTGGGGAGAAAAATTTAACTTCTTTTTATTTAACTTACTTGAGCGAATCTGAGTCCTCGTGTAGGGAGCTTCCAGCCCTCTGTCTTCATCTCAGGCCAACTATCAGCACTCAAACGTGATCACCTCTCTCCGTGTTTACTCAAAAACAGCATCTGAGAGTCTCACTTAGCAAAATAAAGATACCTAATTCCAAGAATCTAATGAATCTGAATCACTGAATCAGATCCGGTTCTGAACGCATTGGTCACCAAATCCATTTCTCAAGTTCAACTCTTATTATATTTTTGATATTTGGCAGAGCCTCTAGATCAGGAAAGCTTGAAAGCCTTGTAGGTAATTTCAAAATGTACAATTTCCATTTTGATTAGTTCGTAGTATTTTCATTTAACCCAGTATATTTCAGTCTGAGAGGTATCATTGAAGTTTATTCTAACTTTTAAGTGTTATGCAAAGCAGACATGCTTTTCAGAAATGTTATTGAAAAATATTACTGTCGCTTTAAGTTGAAGCTTAATGTGACCTTGTTGCAAAGGTTTTTTGAGATATTAAAAAAGGCACTATGGTTTCAGACTATAAACACAACCTGAGGGTAGTATTGGTCCTCCCTCTCAATCTCTCTGCATGAAAAAGTAAGTAGTCTGTAAATGTATAGTCCACAGCAAAAAGTAAAGTCGTGAAGTTTAGTAAAAGGTAAAGCTGGTTTTCTTTTCTACACAAGGTAGCTTCCACTATCCTGGAAATCTTCTATTTTATTTATACGAGATTGTTAAAAGAGTCATCATAATTCAAACACAAACACAAATGATTTATAATTTTAGCTTGTGTGGTCATGTGCAAGATCTTCTCAGCATGTTTTTGTTTTTTTGTGCATTCTCTACATTGTTTTTATATGCAAGGAGCTGAAGCTACATTTAAGCTCCAGCATTAAGCAAAGCCACACACACACACACACAACACACACACACACACACACACACACACACACTAAGGACCTACATATTTCAGGCTAATTGCAGTGAGGGGAAATGATTCATATTCTGCCTCAGTCTGCAAATATTCAGATGAATGGGAGATTGGGCTCCAGACAAACATGCACATGCTCTGCTAACATGCATAAAAGGGTCAACAGCATTTTTTCCTTTTTTTTCTGTCCCAGATCTATTAATTTATTCAAAAATTCATAAAAATGCAACCCATGTCTTGCAAATGACTTTGAATACACATCTTCTATAATGAGCAAGGATTTAATTTCTGGAATTAAAATTATTTTTAGAAATTATGGAGTCAAAAAAGTCGGTGATATATCTCGTCCTGGTATCTTAATGAAGATATCATTAAGATTAGACATTATTAATGAATTAATAATTAATTAATTTGAAAAAATTCAGTTCTAATTTGCCAACCAAATCAAATGTGAGGTGACCAACTATTCAGAAAACATCATCTCAGAAAGAGACTTTTATTCAAAACAAAAAGAATAAAATAAATAAATAAAACTAAACCCTTTTTGACCTCATCACAAACACTCTTGATATTTGCAAATGAATGAATGAATCATGAAGTATAAAAAAATACTTTCTACTTTTTAAAAACTAATTTAAATATTTTAATGATTAATGATTATGATTCCACCTTTCTCATGTATTGACAATGTGAGTAAAATACATTATTAGTTATTGCTTGATTGTTATACCCATTATAGTACCATTTTTTAATACCATTATACCATTTTTTTTTAACACACAAAATATACATAAATACTATTCCTAAGAATATATCAAATGCGTTCTAAGTTTTCATTAGAACTGAAAAGATTTTGTCAGCTGGATCCAAAATATCACGCCCTTTTATTCAGCATAATTATCAACACACCAATGTCACGCGGTGATTTTGGGAGCCAAACCTATTAATTCAGTTAATTTAGGCTACGCCTCATGCACGCACACACAATTTAACCCGTGCTCAACCATTAAATCCCGACTAACCCCTCACACAAATTAAACGCTTCTCTTTCTGCCGCCTTCATCTTCATTTGTGTCACCTACTCAAGGGTCCACGCACAGAACTGGGTGAGCTCACCTCAACAGCCCTTGAAATCCAATGAAATCCACTCAGAACTCCCAGTGCAAGTAAATATTTAATCACATTCATACGGAAAGCCACAGAGCATGTCAGCGACTTCCTTATTCCACCAAGCAACACTCCAAACGCTAAGAAAGCGTTAGCTGCCCATCCACGAAGACGCACGGCTTAATGCAAATACGACTAATCCCTCCGAGCCAACATCTAAATACGCATCGTTATTATTTCTTTTCCCGCCATCGCCTTTCGCCTTCACCTTTGTAAAACACACGGCCTTGTTAGCGAAGCGTCCGTGATTAAGCCCTGCTTTCATCATGTGCAAACCGGACGGACTTCCATTTCATTAACGCATACCGCCCACGCATTTCCACCCTCAGAAGCGACAGTGGGTCTGAATCATGAGGAATATTAGATGAGAAGGGAAGAGATGGCTTTTAATCACTTAAGTGAAGAGGAAGGACAGGTGAGCTTTCTGAAAGCCTCTCGAATATTCCACCGCGCCATCGGTCCATATATATGAGCAATGAATATCTGAAAGATTTGAGGCCGGTGGCGAGGTCTCCACAAACACCAGCGATAAGTACACACACACATGCTGGATGATATGCAATTATTTGATTTGGAGCCTGACAGTTCGGAGAAGATGCATGTAAATTGAGGTGATATGTTTGAAATTCACTCGGATTTCATATCGATAAAATGCTAATGATCTGGGAGTATCTGTAATGGAAAATACTCATTTAATCACAAAGATACTTCAGATAGAAGAGCCTTCCAGCGCTGGCCTTCACAGTATTGCTTCCCAATTATAGATGGAGGTGAAGGCTAAACACATACTCCGTCAGCACGTGTGTGTAAAGCTATGCCATATTAATTAAGAGGAGATGAATAGAATAAACATGACAGAAGTGTCTCATTAAAAATAAACCACACACCACGCTCCAGACCTCATCCCACCCTTTAGCAATCCCTCCCATGCGTGTGTGTTTGCATATTAGCGCTTTATATGAAGGCCCTCTGTAACCTTGTGTGTCCACGGTTCCCATCTGAGCTCAGCCTGTTCAAGTTTAACCTCCCCACCCTCTGTCTTTCTCCTGGCATTTTGGCAACAGCAGTGTCCTACAAAGTTACTACTACATTTTTTTTCTGCAGGTGACAAGTGTTGCAGTCTCAATGTCGACTGGGATGTTTGTGTACTCCAGTATCTGTCTTAACAGGTCAGGTACAGACACAGAAATGGCGTGAAAGAGCACTCGAAAAAGCTTATGCAATCAGGTTGGTATATGACATTCTGTTTGAGCATGAGATTGTGTGACTTTTTTTTCAGATAAACAGAAGAAAACATTATGCACCCTGCATCCTGTAGCAACAAGTAACCAAAAAGTACAAAAAAGTGTGTGTGTGTGTGTGTGTGTGTCTGTATATTTATTTAGGTTTTTTTATTAGTACTACTTAGTCAAATGTTTTTGAACAGAAGGATTTAAAAGTTTGAATGTTTTGAAATGTTAAAGAAATCTCCTTGCTCTCCTTGCTATTTGATCCAAACTACAGCTATCATACAGTATAATATTTTACTATTTAAAATAACATTTTTCTATTTAAATATATTTAAAGTGTAATTTGTTCCTGTGATTTCAAAACAGAATTTTTAGCATTATTATCTGAGTCAGGTGATGCTTTAGAAATCATTCTGCTCAAAAGAATCATTATTAATAAAAATAATACTTATATACTGAGAAAAATCATACTTGCATATCAGCATATTAAAATGATTTCTGAAAGATCTTGTGACATATGATCAATATTTCATTTTAAAAAAAAAAAAATTATATGATGTCTACAGATGATGTCTACAGCCCTGAACATCATCAACAGAGACCAGGACACCTAGATGAGTCTCTGTAGAGACTGATCCTCAGGAAGACTCCTGAAATCCACTGACAAGACCACAGGAATCGGATGAGTACTTCACTGCGGTTGGAACTGAACTGTTGGCCAGAGAAGACTCTGGCCTTTGACAGAGCCTGGTTTCTCCCAAGGCTTTTTTTCTCCATTCTGTCACCGACAGAGTTTTGGTCCCCTTGTTGCTGTCGCCTCTGATTTTGAGTATACAGATACTATTTAAACTGAATTGAGCTTGACAATGATGTTCTGAATTCAGTAATGAGATGCCTTTAACTGAAAATTGAGCGCTTAATCTTGTCATCATACATCACTGATACTTTATTCAAAGTGCTTTGACACAATCTGTATTGTTTTAACGCGCTAAAAGTGAATCTAAAAGTAATCTTTTGTGCTTTCAATCATGCTCCATGCCTTTAACCCCATCACAATGAGTTAACTAGTCAGTAAGAGCTTGTACACTCAGACAAAGAGCTCCAAAGTTTCTGCACTCAAAATAATTGTGTCCCGTGGTTGTGATAACATTACAGACGCGCAGTGTGCTGAGATAAAAGAGAAATTGTGATTTTAATTAGTATACCTAATTGTCATGAATCTTTGTGTCTAACATCCACACTCAGTCTAATCAACAATAATGAGTTCAGGTCATGTAAAGTGCAGACGGCACAGAGCCAGGAGCACTTTGAAAGCAAAAAGTTATCAAAATTGGCACAGTTTGTGTGTTTGGATGATTGCATTACAACAGATGGCCATTAAAAGATCTTTTAATGTGGAGAACAGGCACTCACAGCCTCTGAGAAAAGATAAAATATAATTAAAACTCCCAAAAATGAAGAAAAAAAAAAAAAAAGACTCAAATAAAGTCTGTTTCAGAATTCCACTCTCAGCAATTACAACTGCTTTTGCTGCCAGACGATTCCGCTGCTTATCCACACAGCAGACCAAAATGATTTTCCGAACTTGTAAAAACAAAGATTATTTGATATGATTTTACCTTAAATGCATGCAAAGGTTTTGACGATACTTTTTAGAAAGGCATGCGTTAATCGCTTTTAGATTGTTTTATGACAATTTATGACCCCAACTGAAAATCTGTACAATTAGCCAAAAATAACAGTTAGTAAAACTAATAATATTAATAAAAACAGCATTACAGAAAACCTTTATTGTAACTTTTAAACACTTCAATATGAAACATTTAATAAATAATACAAAACTTTTTTATTGCTGCAATATAGCACACCAAATTAGTGTCCTGTATTATTAATCAATAATAATGCCTTGATGAGAATAAGAAATGGTGCAGAAAATCCTTAACATAGTGTATGTGTATAATATTGATTAATATATATATATATATATATATATATATATATATATATATATATATATATATATTAATCCAATGTTACTTAATTTCCATGTTAAAAATTTTTCTGCACCATTTTCTTCAGTGCAAGTAGAACTCTGTTTAATGCACGCAGGCCTACAATTCAAATACAAACACTCAGGATTACAGAGTTCCAATAGTATACAGACGCATATGCATAAAGACACAAGATAAAGTGTCATTTTAACTCACACACGCGCACACACCTAAGAACTAAGCCTCTGTGTCAATATACATCCCCAGTTCATTAAACAACGACATGTGCTTTCAGAGGAACAGTTCATTTGCAGTAAATGTCATTCTCTAGTGGCTAGTTTAATAGTCAACACACCCTCGCTCACACACATATAGCTTACAGTGAGCTGACAAGAGCTCAACAAGAATAAAGTGAGAATCTCAAATGCCATCAGGTGCTGCTGTACAACCCAAATAAGCCAATCGAGAGCAAGAGAGAGAAGAGGGGGGAGAGGTGGAAGAGAGGAGAAATGGAGAGGAAAGAGAGATTGGAGAAGAGGAGGTGAGGGCATGAGAGGGTGGAGAGGATAAGTGAAAAGGAAAGGATGTAGCCTTTGTCATAAAGCTGACAGCATTACTTCATTGCGAGACAGAATTACATTACATTTTCTCAAGTCATTATAATCTGTCCTCTCTTCCTGCTAGCCCTCCATTTCTCCCCTCTCACAGGCTTTAGCCCACCTTTTCCTTCCGCGCTTTCCTCAGAACATTATGTGTGATGATTGAGATATACATCTGGCTGAAGCCGCTTCCCTGTTGGAGCAGACGTAAATGTGGGATTACATAGGTAATTCAAAAACTCAAAACCAAATGTACTGAGCCACACTGGGCGTTTATTAAATTCTTTAAAGATAAATCTGACGTCTAACCAATTCTTTGAGTGCAGTAGTATACATACAATTGAACCACATTTGTTTTCACACATCGTAGACGCCACATTTTCACGGAAAGCTAAATTTAGTCTAGTGTGTTATGGATGCTGAAGCGCCGCACCTATGCAAATCAGCTGTTTTGACAGAAACAGGCAACATTTAGGTGCCAAAATACTCACAGAGACTATTTCAGCCACCAGAAACAACTTAATAATGCCCCTGACAGTGGACAAAAGATATGTTTTAGTAACTGAATGGAAGTAGTCACTCATTTTTTGTCTCATATAATGTCCAAATGTGGGTTGTTATTATTATTACTGCTACTAATATAAAAATATATATATACATTTTAAGAAATCAAAACAGAAGTAAAGACATATATAAATATTACAAATTACTGTATATATATCTAATAACGTAAGAATTTACTGAAAAATTACTATTGATTAAAATCAATATTGATAATAATAACAAATTATGTTTTATTGAGCAGCCTATCGGCATATAAGAATCATTTCTGAACACAGCTCTAAGTGAATGTAAACATCCTGCAAAGTTTTAAATATGAAAGTGGACTGTTATTGTTTCTCAAAAGAAAGAGTCGACTTTAAATCACTGAAATGAGTATGTTTTTAAAACGAATCCAAAGCCGCTTTCATGTTGACGCCAAAATGAAACATTTTAGCATATTGCCGCCTCACTTGTGGTCTTTTCGCTGCTGGTCTGAAATGGAAAACGCAAATTCATCAGCTGCCACTTAGGTGCTTTTGGAGCGTAAAATAGTGGTTTCCCCGGTAACGCTGCTAAGTACAAACCTCTGCTTTATTAGGTATTGCAGGCAGCATGATTAAGTGAGAATGAGACCAGTCACTGCAGATTAGCACCACACAATGGAGGGGATTAGAAAATTCATCATTGTGTAAATCGCTCTGAGCAAGTAATGTAAAATTGTTTTTTGACCTTGCATGCATGTCAACCTGTTGTTAGACCTAAAAAAACAAAATATGAACCTTTCATAACCCAAAATATGGTAACTTCAAACTGTAAAACAGTTTTTGCAGTATTTTTGATCAAAATAAACGCAGTCATGGTGAGCATAAGACACTTCTGGTATCAAAAGCATGGCAGTTTTATATGTTATTTTATTAATATAACCAATCTTTCAAAGCAGTAAGATATATTTTACAGTACTACAATAAGTGTTTCCAGCATTTTTGTAGTCTACAGTAAAGCAGTAAAAAAAAAAAAAAAAAAAAAAAAACCTGCAGGCTCAGTGAAGCAATATTTTTGAAAGGTTCACAGTTTTCTGATTAGTCCATAGAATTTACACAATTATGTATGCACAATATTTCCCATAGCATACAAAGTACACTTGGAATGACCTGACTGCATTACATAATGGATAGACAGATGGCAAACACTCCTCAGTGTTTTGATTTTATTTAATAAAAAAAGAAGAAAAAAGGAAAAGAATAGAGACAGCTGTGGCAAATATGAATAACTATGAGGTCTGACACAGCCGACAGCGTGGAACCGTAGATTCATAACATACTAGCATCAGTCTGAAGATCTGTACAGAGAACGCGGCCTTCTTGAACAAACGAGAGCAGTGTGTTTCTGCAAAGCAATATGCTTTCAAAACTGGTAGAGAAAAAAATACTTCATGTGTAATATTCTGGGCAACACGGAGTATGGGTTAAAACGCAGTAGTTTACATTAATTAGATAACTGATGTGCAATTTATAGGATGCAGCAAACAAAAATAGTGATGTGCATGCATACAGTAAAATATATCTGAACTGTAAATATGTGCAGGTGATGCTGGACATACTGTGTAACAAACACACACACACACACACACATATCGAGGCCTGTCTGCTGTGGGGGTAGAGGATCAAAACACGACTGAAGGCTCACATACACTCTCAGTGTGTTTCATTGATCCACACCTGGGCAGATGACTGACAGCCACAAACCAGAGGATTCTAGACTTCTTGTATTAAGAGAGAACAGAAAAGAAGAGAGACAGAGAGAGAGAGAGACAGGAGAGAAAGATAGAGAGAGAAAACTGGGAATACAATATAACTAACCCATATATAATGATATTACTATACACGCGTTATAAAAATCTAAATGAAAAAATATTATCACCCAACATAAATCGTTTTTGTGTACAGGTACATATACATATATAATGCGTGTGTGGGTGGAGTGTACTGTAGTTTATTATGAATTATATAAATACACACACAGCAGCATTCTATATTTAAGAAAAATACATGCCTATATTAAATATTTATATGTGAAAGAAATTAGCAAGGAATATAAACATATACAGACACATGTAATTTTTCTTAAAATATATGCTGTATGTGTGTGATTTTATATAAATAAATAAATATATAATTATACAGACATATATATTATGTAGAAACAAAACTCTTATTTTGGATGTGATTAATAATTGATCATTTGACATCACTATACATTAGATATACATAAGATCTGCAGAATTATTAGCATTTTAATACAAAAATATTTATTCTTATATATATACTTGGTCTATGCCTCTTTTCACATTTTACCTTTGGGAGTATAGGACTAATTAAAAATGATTTATGTTTAGGGTCAATCAAAAGCATGCATATGCATATGTGTGTGTGTGTGTGTGATTACTAAACATAAAGTACTTGTGCACGTCACATTTATACACAAAAACAGAAATATTTATTAGTAATCCTGAGACGTCATGCCCACAGATAGCTGGAACATAGAAGTCATCACAAAAATGTGTATTGTGTTATTTAACATTCCTGGAAACAGTTGTCGTGACGCTGAACTCCTGACTAAAGAAGAAAGCTATTGTATTTACACCAGTCTGTTATTGTGGCAACATTTCCAAGCATTGCAACGTAAAACTAATTGTGATTGGTTGATTGACATGTCAGTCAAACGGCTCCCATGCAGGCCTTGGCCAATGAAAGCTGCTATACATTCCAGACCTTCAGCTGAGGTCTAGTACACGGCAATAACATGTAACTTAATAATACATATTATTAAATATATAACATAATATATTATATAAAGTCTGTCATGTTGTAATACTCATGTGCTGGATTTTGCATGTACATGATGTGTGTTTGGTTGGGTTGTGGCTCACATTACACACTGTGAGCTTTCTGGGTGTCCTGAATACATCCAGGCAGCACTGGTGCAGGAGGTGGTGTGAACTACCGTGTGGTGTATCAATCAATGCAGCACCAGCAGAAAGAGGAGGGGAGACAAAGTGAATCGTGGAAAAGAAGAAGTGGATGAAAGAGTATGAGTGTGTGGGCCAGGTAGATGTTCACACTGTAGGGACTTGATGTCCTCACAAGGACAGTAAAATCCAAATCACCTGCTGTGGATACCGGCTAATAGACCCTATGAGGAAAACTGCTTAACAAACACACTGCAAATCATGTCTTGAATGAACATGCAGCGCTAAATGTAGAATTCTTTTTGTGAGGGCGTAAAGGAGAGAAAAGATGATTAACTCAATACGAAACAATACGTTAAGTATAATATATGCACAAGTAAATGAAAAATAGAATATGAAACACTTGTGTTTAATTGAGTCAATACACAAAACAAGTCTACCAGCATACGTGAGCTAATGTCCTACAGGAAAACTTATTTTATTTCCTTTTCAGCTCTCTCTCAACAGCAAAGTGCTGGATTAACTGAGATCAAATGGACATTTTGCGAATCCTTCTGCTTTCTGGTTTTTCTTTCTTCTCCTCTCTTCTTCCTGAGAAAACCTCACGCCTCCTCTCTGAAGCTTCCAGAAGAGCTGTAAGCTTCTGTGGAGCACAGGCTGTGTCTAGATTTGCCAAGACACCAAAGCCCCGGAATCAAACGCCAAATGTTTAAATGAGCTCCAACATTTTCCATTAAATTTCTTCCAAAATTATCTGAGCGACAAGAAGTATACACTGCTATACAAAGTTTATCATATGAATATCAGATACTCTAGACTCAACTATATAGAATGACATATGCACTTTAGAACAATAAATTGATATATAGAATGATATAGATAGAATGGGATAAGATGACAGATTGATAGATAAATGATAGGATAAATAGAATGATGCGTAGAAAGATAGATGTGTACATTGATGTATAGAATAATAAAATACAACATTAGAATGGATAGATGACGGATTGATACATAAAATTATGATAGATGAATGATTGATGACAGATTAATAGAATGATAGATGGAAAATTGACTGATAAAATGGGATAGAACGATACAAAATTATAGGAACTATAGATGATAGAGTAGTTACAACAGAAACAATAGATAGAACAACAGAAATATAGAAGACAGATAAAAATGATAGATGCAGATAAATAGAACAATCTTGATAGATGATAGACAGATAGAAGAACAGAGAGCAAATATATAGGAAGAGATGACAGATGATAGACAGAATGATGGATAAATATAAGAACAGTAGATAGATAGGGAGGATAGAGCAACAGACTGACTGCATAGAACACTGATAGAACAACAGACTGACTGGGCATAGAACACTGATAGAGCAACAGACTGACTGCACAGAACACTGATAGAACAAATAGACTGACGGCATAGGAACACCGATAGAACAACAGACTCGACTGCATAGAACACTGATAGCAGAGCAACAGACTGACTGCGTAGAGAACACTGAGTAGAACAACAGGCTGACTGCATAGAACACTGATAGAACAACAGGGACTGACTGCACAGAACACTGATAGAAATAAACAGATTGACTGCACAGAACAACGAGATAGAACAAGGTAGACTGACTGCATAGAGAACAATGGATAGAACAACAGACTGACTGTAATAGAACAAATTCATAGAACAACAGACTGACTGCATAGAACACTGATAGAACAACAGACTGACTGCATAGAACACTGATAGAGAAACAGACTGACTGCACAGAACACTGATAGAACAACAGACAGACTGACTGAACACATAGAACACTGATAGAACAATTCATAGATTGACTGCACAGAACAACGATAGAACAACAGACTGACTGCACAGAACAGAGATACAGAGACTGGCATAGAACAGACCGTATAATAGAATGACTGCATAGAACGAGTAGAACAACAGAGACTGGGCATAGGACAATGATAGAACAACAGACTGACTGCATAGAACAACTGATAGAACAACAGACTGACTGCATAGAACAATGATAGAACAAACAGACTGACTGCATAGAACACTGATAGAGCAACACTGACTCAGACTGACTGCATAGAGCAAACAGCATGATAGAAGCAACAGGCTGACTGTATAGACAACAAATGATAGAACAACACAGGCTGACTGCATAGAACAACGATAGATAAAACAGGCTGACTGCATAGAATAAACGATAGAGCAACAGACTGACTGCATAGAACACTGATAGAACAACAGACTGACTGCATAGAGACCACTGATAGAACAACAGACTGACTGGTATAGAACACTGATAGAACAACAGGCTGACTGCACAGAACACTGATAGAACAACAGGACTGACTGCATAGAACACTGATAGAACAACAGACTGACTGCATAGAACACTGATAGAACAACAGGCTGACTGCATAGAACACTGATGTAGAAATAAACAGACTGACTGCAGAACACTGATATACAACAGACTGACTGCATAGAACACTGATAGAACAAATAGACTGCACTGCATAGAACACTTGATAGAACAAATAGACTGACTGCATAGAACAACGATAGAACAAATAAGACTGACTGCACAGAATAACGAGAAGAACAGGTCAGTTATAAGACTGCATAGAAAAACTGATAGAACAACAGGCTGACTGCAGGTTAGAACAGACTGATCGCATAGAACATCGATAGAACAAAACAGGCTGACTGCATAGAACACGATAGAACAACAGACTGACTGCATGTAGAACAATGATAGAACAACAGATAGACTGACTGCATAGAACACTGACCGCATATAAACAACAGAACTGACTCAGAATAGAACACTGATAGAACAAACAGACTGACTGCATAGAACACTGATAGAACAACAGACTGACTGCATAGAACACTGATAGAACAACAGACTGACTGCATAGAACACTGATAGAACAACATGACTGACTGTAGAACAAGACATATTGATAGAACAACAGATGAAATTACTGATAGAAACGGATCTGGTATAGAACACTGATAGAACAACAGACTGACTGCATAGAACACTGATAGATAGAACAACAGACTGACTGCATAGAACACTGATAGAACAACAGGCTGACCGTGCATAGAACACTGATAGAATTGAAACAGACTGACATAGAACACTCGATAGAGCAAATGACTGGCTGCATAGAACACTGATAGAACAACAGACTGGACCAGCATAGAACAACAATAGAACAACAGACTGACTGGCATGTGAAAATAACATAGAACAACAGACTGACTGCATGGTGAACACTGATGGAGCAACAGACTGACTGCATAGAACAACTGATAGAACAACAGACTGATCGCATAGAACACTGGATAGAACAACAGACTGACTGCATAGAACACGATTGATACAGACTGACAGAATAAGACTGACTGCGAACAACAGAACACACAGATAGGAACAACAGACTGACTGGGCATAGAACACTGATAGAACAACAGGACTGACTGTCGTATAGAACACTGATAGAACAACAGACTGACTGCATAGAACACTGATGAACAACAGGCTGACTGCACAGAACACTGATAGAACAACAGACTGACTGCATAGAACACTGATAGAACAACAGACTGACTGGCTTAGAACAACAATAGAGACAACAGACTGACTGCATAGGAACAACGAGAACGAAGGATGGATGGATGGATGAATGGATGGATACAAAAGCAACACACACACACACACACACACACACAAAAAGAGAAGCAAAAATTCGAAAACATAAAAAAAAAAAAAAACAAGACACCATAAACTCCTATATTCCATAAGCGGTAACTTTATAATAATTTGGAAAATATGCCAAATAGTTATTATAAAGAAAGAGCATGCCTGTCCAAAAGAGAATTTATCTCTGGTCCAAGCTACACCTCGCTTCACCTCAAACCCTGAAACACACCCCATTACAAATCTCAAGCCCCGGAGACTCAAAGTCCCCGGAGATTTGCAGCGACATAACAGCTCTCTTGAAGACTCTCTGCAAGGGCTTTACATGAAAAATTTAACAAGTGTGGAAATTAGAAAGGTTAGCAAATAATAAAAGCAACGCTAGTGGGGGCACAGCACCCACTGTTGCCGCGCCATGAGCGTCGTAATTGAAAGCGCTCCGTCCTGTCAGGAAAATAATCTTGAGCAAGCAACAGAGTGGAAGAACACACGATATCATAAGCGAAATTAAAACACACTAATGAAATGAAGCGCTTTATTTTGAGCCTGCCAATTTGTGCATCATTTGTCCGAGTTCTTGGTGGCACATCTACGGCGATATCACGAGTAAAGCGCTACTTGAATAATTTATTGTTCCAATGCAGCAGGACTGTATCGGCATCTGCTTTGAATATATTTTTGTACGAACAGATTTGGAGTTCAAGCTGAGTTCGTAGCGATAAGCTACTGAGCCCATGCTAGAAATTTGAGGTCACAAACTGTCAGAAGCGAGATCATCTAAGCGAAATAGACTGATGTCACTTCTGGAAGGAGTGGATGAGATAAACCAACACACAAAACAATCAATTAAACAATTTTCGCGATGAAATCGGTCCTGCCAGCCATCTCCCAGGAAGGCTATCAGTCAGGACTAAGTAGTATTATGCAATTTATGACCTCTTTTATTGTCAGTGTGGGCCTGCGGTCCATTTAGTTTATTGAATTCCAAAATGATACAGCAAATCTGGACCAGAGCGCAGTCACACATGGACTGCCAATGCAGACGTTATCTGATGTCAGCATTCTACATTGCACTCAATCATTTCCTACGATGGGAGAGGAAGAAAGAGAGAGAGCCTGCACTGACAGAGAGAGGTTACAAAGGAACACCGAAACACTTCTCACCTCAATGAGAGTGAGAGTAAAATACAAAAAGAGACCTCTGAGGTTGGGGTAAGACAAATAAAATAGAAAGGAAAGTAGGTTAAGGGGGTATATGATGCTATTTCAGACATCATTATTTGGTGTATTCAGTGGGACAGAGTATGTTGACATGCTTTAATGTTCAAACCACATTTTTCAAATAATGTACATTGTTATACCTTCCTCTATGCCCGCCTCTCTCAAGCGGGTCATTTTCTGCAAAGATCCTCCTTCTGAAAAGCGCAGTCTGCTCTGATTGGCCACCTACCTACCGTCCATGATTCAGAAAGCGCCAGATTGTCAGAGCAAAGTCAGAATTTACCTTTGTTTTTTGTGTGTGTTTTTCAGAAACAGCCTTTGTGCATCCCTTTGTACTCTCTGAATCATAAAAGCGGTCGTGCATTAAATTTGCGTTGCCTAGAATTCCAACATCTGGGCTATGCTTAAATTAGCAGTCTTAATGATCTCTGACTGAATCTACTTTCAGAAGGCCAAATAAAGGCAAAATCAGATAAAATCTCAACTCTATTATAGATTTGAACACACGCAAGACATCGGACATAAAAGCGGGATATCCAACAAATTAATAAAAATTCTCTATCAAAATCCTTATTTTTTTGCTCTGTAGCTCTTAAGGTTATAGTACAAAGTATGTATGTATGCTGACAAAAGAGAAAGTGAGCTGAAAGGTTAGAAATCCTCGATTCTTACTATCATCTTCCTCTCTGCCCTGTCTCTGTGAAGCACTCCTTCTGCATAGCCACCGTGAGCATGGAGAAAATGGGAAAAGACAGCTGTATTCAGCTTACACCTTCACTTGTGATAATTCGTTTCATAATTTATTACGCTTTGAAGTGTGCGTCTATTCCACTGACATTGCCAAGAGCCTATCTGTAAAATGGCTTTCTATCTATGTATGTCACCTACATTCTACATTACCTCACACACAGTCTCAGCTGCTCTAGCCACACTCAGCTTTCACTAGTTGCATGTTAACAGTGTTTTTGCACTTGACAACAATGTACCAGTTCTAACATTCTACACACATATATGCATACACACATATACATATATATATATATATACATATATATATATATATATACATATATATATATATATATATATATATATATATATATATATACACAGTGCTCAATTTTATCAGTGGAGAGGAAATGCTAATTTCTCTTTTGTTATTTTTTTCCCAAGTGTCTCCAAATGGCCATGGAGCCTCGGCACCCTACGGACTGACCCCATCCACCAGATCCCCGAGGGCCGTGTGATTGCCATCAAAACCACACTATTTTTAGCAGCGAGGCTGTTACCATGACGATGGAGTGCTTGCTGGACTCCCTGGTGACTTGGCTGTGTCATTACAGGTGAAGAACTCAAATCCTGAGGTTGTACTATATGTGCGTGTGGCTACAACAAAACATTCCGAGCCTGAATCACTGGATCGCTAAATGTCACATGCCACTTCATGCTCCATTAGTGCATTCCCTTGCTATCCCTTGCTCCTCACACACGTGTCACGGACACATCGCGCGTCAGAATTGCCTTTCGTGCAGAATCTGTTTAGTGACTAAGAAACCGAACATTACCGGATGACAATATTTGGTGTGTTGTTCTGATTTATCTACGATTTTAAACACAACTGGTAGCCAACTGGCAATGGAGAGATTTTTTGTATAAATACTCTTGGGGCACATAATAATACACATATCAAATCAGGGAACTCTGTCAACCGTACTAGACTACATTAAAGCAATGCATTGTTTTTTTAGTGTTTCAATTAGTAAACAGCTGGCTCCGTGATCCTCCATTGTTGCCTTTTACTACAGTTTTGTTTTTTTGGTTTTTTTCCTCTATGCTGCTCTGGAATACCTGATTCAGATTAGTCGGTTTAAGCATCCATAGTATAATAATGGCTATAATGTTATCACACTATTTCAAATCAATATTTGTTACTGTTTTTATTCAGTTGTTAAAGGGATAGTTCAACCAAAACCAAACGTTAAAAATGCTCTGGTTCTCTTAAAACTTTAGTGGCTGAGATTTGTCCGATAAAGTGCATCCATTCATGAATAAAATAAATAAATAAATAAGTACTCCACATGGTTCTAAAGGGTTTAATAGGGGCCTTTCATTTCATTTCATTTTTAAAGATTATTGTATCAACACACCTTCACAGGTCCATACAGTAAGATTTACTGATTTGCTCTGCAAAATTTCCCAGGTGAAAGAAAGCAGGACTGCATGTGTCAAAAAATGAATGACACAGAAGTAATGACAGTGAAATAAACATCCAAAGCTATTTTGTCCGCTAGCAAATGATCCGACCCTAAGTAAGTGCTTTAAACTGCCTTTTTTATGGATCATTTGATAATACTGAAGTGAAGTGTTACTCATTCTAGTGGCATCTACTCAGCCATTTTTTTTATGTCTCACCTATTGTTAAGCTTCAGTTTTGCTTTGATGCAAAAGTACAAAGCTCCGCCACACACAGGTTACCGCATTCAACCAAGAGGCTTGCTATTGGTTGGCAGTCTGCACTAGAAAATGTGCCCTAGTTCATCAAACATGAACCTGATTCACATGGGGATATTTTTTGGTGTCGATTCCCATTGAAATTGCCTGGATTTTTGCTTGAATTTTTTTTCAAGCAGGGCTAATTGTGATTCACACCATGTCTGAATTATTTTTAAATTGCTTTATAAAATGCATACGGGCGAATTTATTACTCAGAAATTCTAATTCCAAACTGCTAGGTGCAATGGCAGTGGTTATGCCGTGTTTGTCCGTAAAGAAATGTGAATTTCCTCATTCTCCTTCACTCTGCTCTCTCTCTTCTGTTCTTTCTGCTGAAGGCAGAGGGAAAATTAAAAGCCAATATCACAGTCCATTTCACTCAGCCTTCTGCTACTGCAGACAAAGCCACACATCAACTCTCTCCTCCTCCCACTATTACCTGCGCTCCTCCATTTCTCTCTCATCCATCACACTCTCCTGTACCTTGGTAAATGGTGACGTCAAATCAGGAGAGATCCTCTTTTCCTCGTCTTTCTCTTCTCCTCCCCTCGCTCACCCTCATCTCACTCTGGTTAATGGTGACGTCAAGAGAGTGGCTGCCCCATCAGACGCTGCTTCTGTGTAGTCATTACTCATCTGTCTGTGTGCAGCAGTAGAGCTTCCCTTGACCCCAGCTTCTGTGTTTTTCCTCATCCTCTAACACTATTATGTTTTTAGGCTAAAAGGAAGGCGCTGGCTAAATAGAAACTGCTCAGATACAAATACCTAAATGAACCACATGCAGACTACTATACAAGGAAGTTTTTGTCCATTCAGACCCAAAAGGAATAGTTCAGAGTACATCTTTTACTCAAGCTCACATCATTTAAAACTCTCATGCTTTCACACAGTGGTCAGTTTTTATTATTATCCATTTTAAAACACATGTAACAAGTTCTGAGAAAGCAATTAGTTGTCTTTACAGTATTCTTTCAAGTGCTGTTTAAAGTATGCATTACTTGCATGCAATTATGAATTTTTTTTCTTCGTTGTAATATTACAAGAGATGTATGGATAGAAGAGTATTATTATTTTCAGAATAAAATAAATTAATATTTTAATTATTATTATTTACAATTTAAGTGAGTTTCTACCTCACATTTACACCAAAAAGATATAAATTCTGAGGAGAAATGTCTGAGATATGAAATATGAAATTGCAATTTCTAGGAAATTATCTAAAAGTAAAAAATAAAATAAATAATAACTCCAACTTACAGTGAATTTATGCCTCCCAAAAATAGGTTGTCAAAAAATAAAAATCATTAAGGTATGCAACTTTGAGTACTATCATTCCATGTATTTTATTTCTTAAGAAAGATAGTTACTGATGTGTGACAAGAATTGAACTACTACTGAATAAATTATCAATGTGCATACTGTAACAGTTACAAACCCAAAACACTTCTAAATTGGCCAGCAATATTCTGATTTGATAAAAAGACATAAAACACATTTTGTCCCTTTGCTTTTTCTTCTTCTTTTTTTTAATCAAAAATTAATCAAGCTCTTGCAGAGTAAATGGCAACTGCATTCATGTGTGTGAGTGCATGGATGCATGGGATCTGTGAGTATATATGTGTGTGCGAAAGCAGATGAATCATTAAATGTTTAAAAGCATTTCTACAGTCTCTTTAAAGAGTTTGGAGTGGGTCAAGCTCTCATTTTTCGTTTGCAGTCGATTTGTTACAAGCAGATGTCCTGTAGCGCCTCCTCCGCACCACCAGAGGGGCTCCGTCACCTGAGTATTGAACATTCTTACCGAACTCCATTTCCCATCATGCCGCATACCTGGGGCTGATTGCACGACACACCTGCACCTCATTTGCACACATCTGCCATAACGCACAGCGTGAAGTCTTGATTTGCCCTGGCCATCAACGTCGACGTTCTTACCAGTGTTTGTTTTACTGTCGTGATCTCAAACTGTTTCTCTGGTTTCCTGATTGTTTGCTGACTGTCCTGACCTCAGATTGATTACTCAGACTCTGATTATTGCTGCCTGCCCTGATCTCTAGCCTGAATCTCGACTCTGATTTTGCCAAGCCTCTTGTACCCGTCACACAGTGTTTTGACTTTGTTTGCCTGACTATTCTAATAAAAGCTGCATATGCATCCAACCTCGTCTGACGTGCCGTCACCACGATAACCCAGTATCTTCTCTGAAACCTTAAGGGCTTTCATTCTACACAAAAGCACGCATGAATTATAACTGATCAATGTGTGGTGAAAATTGCTTTGGTTACATGGCAGTGAAAAACAAAAATGGCTGCACAGCGTAAGATTAGTGTGACTGATTAAAATGTTGTCTCTACATAAAAAGGTCAGGACAGCTAAAAATCCATCTAAAAAGAAATGAGAAAACGGTCTAAACAGATTCAGAATTAGAAGTATTGGAGAAACCAGAAACAGCTAGGATCACAGTCAAGAGGTTAACGCTGTTAGCATTCAATAATATTATAAAAGCTGTGTTAGGAGAAGAAAGCAAACAGTGGAAAAACCGCTTGAGAAAAAGACTTTGGTCATCATTTCAGCATGAACAATACAAAAAGCAACATGGATTTGTAAAAAAAAAAATCATTTAAAATACAATATACATCCGTTCATTCACTATTCATAACCTGAAACATAAGCAACACCCTCAATGATCTGTTCTCTGATAATACAAATGTAACACAAGTGAAAAGCAATCCACTGCAGAAGCATAGTATTTACCTTACCTGATCAAAAGCAACATCTATGAAGTTTGCATCCCTTTATCCCACGGAAAAGAGGTCAACACAGTATACACACATCAACATGCAGGAAAAACAAATCCTTTAGAACTCATTCTGTTTGAAGATATAATCAAAGACATGTAATTATGCATTGCAGCATGTGGTAATCAGCTGCTACTTGACATCCAGTGGATGGCATCACACTAACAGCACAGACTTTAGAACTTTGTTTGTCTGTGGGATTGTGTAACCCAGTTACAGCCTATAGAGGTTATAGTCGCTTTTTTAGAAAGTTCAAAAGAATAGCATTTTTTGAAATAGACATTACGCATAACATTTTAACACCTTACTGTGAGTAGTGACCAATTCATGCTGAATAAAAGTATTAATTGCTTTTAGAAAACAAAAATCATGTTGACTTTCGGCACCAAAACTTTTGGCGAAATCTGATTTCAACCTCTAGAATGCGTTTGATCAGAAAGCATTTTGACCCATTAGATATGCCATATCTATTGACTTTTCGGTGTTTATTCAAATTTGCTAACATAACAGATACAAATGAGATCTTCCTAGCCATTTTCCTAATGTGCCAACTAAAATGTATAATTAACTTAAAGGCACTCGTGTGTTTGGTGCCAATTTAAAACATTTTAGTTAGTAATGTGTTTTTTGAAAAAGTCAAACACTGACATGAGACTAAGCCCATAATAATAAACAAAGGGGTCATCAGTTGATCAAGTTGATATGATTCTTTAGGGTCTTATTGAAAAGCTATACCACAGTCTTTGGTTAAAATTTCTTCACACTGTCAAAATCAGTTCCTTCCTAGTCCATGAGTGGACTGATGACAGCTCACTCAGGGCGGGGCTAAGGTAAGACCACCTTGTCAATCAACTATCATGGGAGGGGCCTGTGCAGAACTATGTCATTCTGACACGGATCTCAGAACATCTTGATTTGAGAAAGGGGGTTATAAAACAGGGATTAAAAAAAACACTGGGTGGACTTTTAGTATTATAGGGTGGACACACTTCCAACACACATTTATGTTCAAACAAGTATATAAATATATTTTTGCAATGTAGATATCACCCATGATGTTTCACTTCACATGACCTCAATGGGTTTTACAGTAGTGCATGATTTGTAAACGAACACATTTTGACAATTGTATCACACAACAAGCTCCATACGCATGGCTTTTCTGATGTAGTAAACTTGCTCGGTAATACAACTGGTAAAGCATTGAATTTGCAATATGGATCCCTCGGGTATGAATCCATTGAAACGAGTCACGATGAAAGAGCTCATAGAAGCATGCTAAAATAGCACAGTTGTTTCAGTACTCACTAGACATTTCATTTTGCAGAAATGTCGCCACAGGCACGTTTTTTTTTTTATCCAATGAGCCCGGTTTGGCTAATCTTCCTCCACACCGACTTACACAATGCCTTCAACAGCACTACATGTTTCAGGCTGAGTGGTCATTTTTCGATAGTACTCTGCATATTTGCCTGCTCTGAAAGCAATTCATAAAGTTATAACATCTCAAAGCTGTAAACACTGCGCCCGTTTACTGCAGTACACAGATTTCACTGAACGCTTTTACACTCATTGATATTTCAGACCACGGTCAGCGGCTGGAAATGAGCGCAGACAAAAGCAAATTAGTGAGAGTGGTGAGACATGTGGAGATTGACAACACTAGCCACCCATTTCCATTTCACACACTGCACACACACCATTGCCACCTATTTCAGCTCTCATCATCTCTTACACACACACACACTAATCTTTGCCTAGGGCTCCTGTGAAGCATTCCAAGGAGCTCTTGTTGTGCACCTCAGCTTTCTCAAGGGACTCACCTAAATCCAGCAGAGAGCATCTATCATGTTTCTTACCTGCTTCTGTGTGTGTGACGCACACAATGAAACCAGTGG
The DNA here is from genome assembly GCF_018831695.1 of Puntigrus tetrazona. NCBI lineage: Eukaryota > Metazoa > Chordata > Actinopteri > Cypriniformes > Cyprinidae > Puntigrus > Puntigrus tetrazona. The sequence goes on from NC_056718.1 coordinate 8,493,256, forward strand.
CATCTGTCCAAATATCCTCTGGAAAATTAAGCCTTTCTCAACTCCGATGCATAGTGCTGTGCGACATTGTGAAGTCACTTTAAACAGTGTAAAGCCCGTGGAGATGTGCAACTGTAAGGCAGTGATCATGGATGCCCTTCAGGTGCTCTGGAAGGACACCCTGCTCTCTGGTGTTTCACTGCAGCTGATAGTGAAGCAGGAGAATAGAAAAGGTGATGACTTCAATCAGGTAATTAACATCTGAGCACAGAAAGAGACAAGGCAAAGGCAAGCGCTGCAGAGACCTGCTAAACCCAGCCTGGTGAAAGGTACTCTGGAGGGTGGATGAAGCAAGTGTCCTTGCATCCTATTCGAAGTGTAAATGAGACAAACTATTACAAGTATGAAGTCAAGAGCCCTAGCGTAAGAGAGGGGGTATAAAGAGGATAAGAAGTGACTACATGAGAGGAGAAGCCTATATATGACCTGCAGCATTTATATTTAAGAAAAAGGGGCTAAACGTGAAAGGGTGGAGTCTATATGATAGGAAGATGATATGGCAAATGGGCCATATTTCACTGCCTTGCAACAACATAACATTTCTTCTTATTACACTCAACTTGCTGTCTCACTAGCTTCTCTCATTTTTACTATGGGAAATTTCAGAAAAACTATTGCATTTAATTGCATTGAATGCGTTTTTGTAGCGTACTTCAAATCATAAAGTATTTTTGTTATTGCAGATAATATAATATTAAAGAAATAAAAGTCCACTTAGAGATTCCACGTCTATTTCCACTTTGCAATAATGGCAAATTAAAGTTTTACTTTAAAGTATGTTTTAAATCATTATGTTTTAATAATCCTTCACAGAAAGCACTCAGTTATGATTTTAAATGTAGGGCGTTGTTCAATATTGCAACTTAATATGCACTACAAACAAAGCACTCTAAAGTTCAAGTAATTGCATTTGATATAAATTAAACTACAAAACAATTTTCATTTAACTCAAATTAACATATAATCGAGTTTCCAAAACCTCAAACTCAACGTGTAAAGCATTTTGTTTCCACAATCTATGCTCTTTTTAAAAGTATGCTAAGAATTTCTTTTTTATCAAAAACGATTTCTGTGATGCAGCTAAAAAAAACTAAACATTGTAATGGTGGTATAATGATATAAGACACAAAAGAATTGAACAGTAGATGCTTTGGCACACGCAGACATACAGACAGATTCTCAGTCTTACATACACACAAGGCCATCGTGGCCCACTTAAGGCCAGACTGAGAGTTAACACAATTAGACTTAGGCTAATGGAATCTAGGCAGGCCAGAGATAAATGTGACTTCATTAGCACAAGCCTAGAGAGACTGTCAGTGCAAATCGCTGATGAAGAAATGTGGTTTCCTTCTTTTGCTTCCTCTCGTATACTCCTTCACACACTATCTGTCATTCCCGAGCATGTGTTTAAAGTCTGGCCTTGGGATAGGAGAAAAGAGCGATGGAGGAAGGCAAGCGAATGAAAAGAAAGGTAAGGAAAGGACATACGGACAGATAGGCTGGTTTTCATGGCTTGTAGCTGTATTAAATATATTTAAAAATCCTAGAGACAAAAAGTGGGCAGCCATATTGGATTGAGTGCTTTCTGTTTTGAACAATGCCTGGCAAAAAAAAAAAAAAAAAAAAAAAAAAACATGCAAAGGGCCACTCACATAATGACCTGGTGGGAGACAAAATCTATCACAGAGAAAGCTTTTACTTACACACACAAATAACACACTTACTAAAGAGTGTGTGTGTGTGTGTGTGTGTGTGTGTGTGTGTGTTTGTGTGTGTGTGTGTGTGTCTTAGGGGAGGAAAACATTTAAAACTCAGGAAATGGATAGCCATTCCACGGCTCTGAGGCCATTTAATGATTGAAAGAGATTTGTGAGAGGTTCAAACCAGAAAATTTGATTCTGGTCTGGCTGGTTGTGGCTGGACATGATTTGATTTCATGCCTTCATTCATTGGTTACAGCCATTTTGAAAGTGCGCATATCCACTTAGCTGTGCATAGCCACAGCTATAGCATAGAGGATGAAATGTGTATGTTGGTCACTAAAGCCAAAACATTCTTCTAAACTAAAACAATACTGATTTTAACATTATTTAGAGTTTCGCAACATTGTCATGGATTAAGAGAACCAGTATTGATGGTTAAATTTAAAGACCGATATTTTAGTGTATGCTGCTTTCAGCTTGTGAATGAATAAAACTTCACAAAGCATTATTTTCACATGCATCCACCTTCCATCCAATAACTGCAGTGATTTGAACTTTTGTACTGAAAGTCTCAGATTTCAAAGTAAAATTTTATCACTAAATTCAAACAATGAATGCCATTTTTATGTGGCATGGAAGATTACTGCTGCTGCCTCATTTCAAGTAGCATATGAATCGATCATCTCTTGTAACTACTAGTTCTAGATAATATAATATAATAACAAAATAAATGAATAATAATAGAGAACAGTACATTGAAAGAAACAGTACAGTACTGTTATGTATCATGCGTCATGTAATGACTCAGTGTTTAACCCACAGAAAGACGCCAACAAAACAGCTCCAAAAGAACTGATACTGCACCAAATCAAGAGCTTACGAATCTGAGTTTTTATCAAAACAAGTCATGAAATCCAATCCTTAGCCTGTAGACTTTGATTTCTTAAACTCAAACTGTAATTCTTGTTTTGAGAGATAACTACACATAAAATTCCTCGAAACAGTTTCAGTTAAAAATACCACAGCAAACCACTAAGTACTGCTATATAAAAGCAAAAATATATAGTATAAAAACTATATATAATCTATAAAATAAAAACTACATAAAAATTATATATATATATATATATATATATATATATATATATATATATATATATAGATAGATAGATAGATAGATAGATAGATACATAGATAGATACATAGATAGATACATAGGGATTTTTGGTATTTTAGATTTATATATGATCAGACACTTGCACTTAAAATGGTATAGTTATAACAACATTTTTTTTAACCATTGAATGGCGGAGGTCTATTTTAGAAGCAGTAAATGTATGTTTTCATCAATTTACAGGTTATAAATTTTACTGTAGCTATATAGGAGCCCAGATTTGTTGTTTAATAAATTTGTCCAAAATCTTGTTACATAAAAAGGTGAACCGCTGTGCACAGGATATTTAAAACATAGAAACGTATTTGGCTACAACCAGACTGCAAATGCTAACTCATCTCTGCTCTTCAAAAACACACACACACACACACACACACACACACACAAAACTGTTTTTATAGACATAGTGTTTCTTGAATAAAGAAAATGCTGAGATAACTGTATCAGTTTATTATTTATCTTTGAATTGCAAACAAGCAGAGATCCATATCCAGACTGTGCGTGAAGCATCTCAATGCATGCTGCAGTGGAGTTACAAGGCTTCGTTGACAGTTTGACGATCCAATTGAGTAACAAGGTTTAGTCCCAAGCTCTTCTGAATGCTTTTCATTGGGTAAATATTTGCAAAACTCACAAACAGACATAAGGCTGATTTAAAAATTATCACAAAATCTAATAGATATAGGAAGTTATTATTATTTTTCTTTATTTTACAGCACACCTGACGACCTGCCACGATATGGTGGTTGGGAAAAATTGCCCTAGACAAGGAAATGCTTAAAGTCTGCAATCTGAGAGCATCGTCCCATCTAAGACCTATTTCCAGTATAACTCTGAACACATTACACAGCAACAAACCACTTCCATTTACTTTACTTTAAATTGAGTTGACCTTAAAGGCTGCACACAAAACAAAGAAAAAAATCAATGTAGAACGATTCATAAACAATGACTCCAATGAGCCAGATGAGATTCAGTTTGAATCAGTCTGCCACTCTGCCCTGTAAAATGTAAAACATTAGAAGACAATTCCTTTTATTTGCATCAAAATGGACTGCGATATACCGAAATTAAACAAATCCAAATGAAAGCATCAAAGAATCAAATTGAATATGTACCAATATCCAGTCCTAACCAACCAACTGCATCCCTTTCAACACCATTTGAAGAGAAAACACAATCTCAAACTACAATCAGCTCGGTTTTAAATCACCTCATTCGACTGGCTGTGCAGTTTTCTGTGCTAGTCGTCTGTACGAAGATCATAAATCAGTTTTTACAGTGCGCTTTGTGGCCAAATTCAGTAATATCATAAAAAGCATTTAGTTAGCTGTGAGAAGGCTCCTGCAGTCACGTTGTGGCGTAGAAAGATTGACAAGCATGTTGTTTGGGACCAAGGCCTTGGTTTCTGCTGACTCATTGAGATGTCATATTGAAATGTGGTTGCCTTGACAATGTAAAAGAGATTCCATGCATGAGAATAGATCATCGGCAGAGCAAACACACAAGATCGTCCACATGACACTTTGCCCACTTTAATTAGTTTCTCTTCCTCTGCATAGTCTAGCAGTATTACCGTTTCCTCCTCCTTGGCTCCGTTCGTGACCTTGTGGAGGATATTGGACTCTGAATATTTACAATCTGTCTTCATAAATTGCGTTATGTGTGCATTTGGATTGGTGTATTGTGGCGCACAGTGCCTGCTGCATCAGCTGACAGACAGCAGCGCGAGCTACAACAGAAACTAATTGATGTGTCTGAGACACACACTGATACAAAAACCATGTTGAGTGTAGCCAACCATGTCCCATTTCAACAAAGCATGTAAGAGGAATCAATCAGCTGGGAGCGATGCCATTACACACATGCAGGAGGGCATTTATACACAGGCACCTCAGCACTACCTCGCAGCAGAAGGAACAACTGCTAGAGTTTACTTTTTTCTGACCTTGTGTATCCTAATTGCTTTTTGCATTTCAGATTCATAACCTCGTTCTCATTACCCAACAACCCATCTGTCTTCCATTAAACTGAAGGAGACAGAGCAAGAGAGAGAGACAATTGCAGAATTGGCTATGTGTGCGTATACTGTAGGTCTGAGCATTTTGTGTGCGAGTCTTAAGTGCATTTTGGTGCTTAATGCAACATGCATTAACACAACAATCTAGATCTGATCTGACAATGTTTAAATAAAACAAACTTCCACGCAGACTTCTTTTGTTTTGCATTCAAGTTTATCTATATCATCCCAAAATATACGGAAAGTCATATATACACTTTTTACCATAACCAAACATTGTAAATACACATGCTTTATTTTAGTTCTAACTAAAAAAAAAGGTCTTTGGAAAAGTAGATTCTGATTTGTTGATTTTGCAGCCAGATATATTTATATAACAACTACTGTTGATTTAAAAATAAATCAATAAAAATCACCAAAAAATTCAGGTTTTTCAAATCTCAAACATAAAGTCTACAAAATATCCTGACTGTTTACAAAAAAAGTAAAACGCACGTCATAACGTCATAACGTCATAAAAGTAAGAATAATTATAATAGTCGTTTTAAAAATGGTTGCAATAAAAATAGCCATAAAAATAAATGCAACCGTAATTACATTCATTAAAAACAATAATAATAATAATAACAACATTATTTTAAAAAGTGTGTAATTATTACAATTGTTAGCAGTAGTATTAGTAGTGTATTTAAATAAGTATAGGCTTAATTAGCTAATTAGATGTAATGTGATATCCTCCCTAGGACTGTTGAAGGGTCAAACAATATAGTTGATTTCAGATTTTTCTATTTATGGGTACATTTATTGCACTTAAATGTAGGCAAAACCTGTCTCTCTCTCACACACGCACACATTTTGAACCCTATACGCCCACTCCGAGCTAAAAGCCCTGACACAGTGCCTGCAGTGTACCCACAAAACTCAGACTTAATACAACCTCTTAGACTGAATCTTACCACCATACATAAGTTCAAGCGATTACTCCATTTTGGACATGTCCCATGTCATTCACAAATACACCCATTGCCAAATGCCCCATGTGACCCCACCCCCCTTAAAAAAAAAAAAAAAAAAAAAAAAAGTAAAGATTCTCTACCTTCGCCCCTAGTGCAGTCCAGCCAAGCGCGCCTCCTCTCTCAGAGTTCCTTTTCACACCTGAAGAGTCTTTTTCCTCCTCGGTGCTCGTAAAAACAAAGCGAGGAACCCAGGAAGGTTAGCAGAAACCTCTAGCTTTCTTCGCCTCTCTCTGCTGTAGTATTTGTGACTATCCCAGCATCAGATAGGAATCCTCTCCTGCAGCAGTATCAGCAGCAGCAGCAGTCGACCGGCTCACCAGCTCAACGAGGGTGACTACAGGACTACTGCAGGAACAGCAGCATCACTCTCTCTCACACACACACACACACACACACCCCTCTCTGCACACACACGCACCAGGCCACATTACTCCTGCCTTCACTCCACTCTACCTTATTCTGTCGAATAGCAGCACCACTCTTTATTTCTTTTTCTTTTTTTACAGTGGCTCCTCTATTCAGTCTCATCCAGCTTACCTCATGTTCCAGCAGTATCCCTGATGCATGGGCTTTACCCCTCCTGGGACTTCCAGAAATACTGTTTGTCTGGTCCAGAGAGCACGTCTCAGCACAGGAAGACATTTCGGAGAATTGTCTGTTGGGAAATATGGATTAAACATGACTCAGTTGTTTTCACATGCTCTGCTGTAACGCATTCATTTACTATGAAATGTCGACTGGAGAGACGTTGGCTGCATTTACATGAACATTAATGTTCTGATATTAATAATGTCATTTACTGTGCCGATTAAACTCTGGATTAAGCCAATATCCTGTGTTTTTCTTTTTTTTTTTTCTTTTTTTTTTATCTGAGTAAAACATTCAGAATATTTACCACTGCTGTGCATGTCTTTGAAAAGTCTAGTTGGAGAAACAATTTTTGAGGGCATTTGTTTTTAACATTTTACAAACAAGTGCAAACAATAATTACTTGCATATTTTTCTGATACTGTGTTTAATCCAAGTACCCCTATTATGAGTTATGAAAGTATCCCACAACAGGTTGACATGCATGCAAGGTCAATCTTCCGTTTTCTTAAAATATGCAGGTATTTTTACCCTGTTTGTTCAACGACTCCCAAACAATTAGTTTTTTCAAACCCCTCCTTTGTGGGCAATATAATGTCTCATTTTGACATCAGCGTGAAACGGCTTGAGACCATTGATCTATATATATGACCAGATCGCTCATTGCGTTATAAACTGCGGACAGGCGGTGAAGCCACCGGAAGTGTTCGATACGCCGTCCTACTACTCCCTACCGGCAGAGACGAGGGCGGACTGGCCATCGATCGGAAGCACCGGGAGAATTTCGGTGGCCTGGCAGCCACTATGTTGTTTTTGTTGCCTGCCGAATGGTGATTATTTCCAAATTCGCCATTGAATAATAAAATGCTAATAAATCATGAATCGGTTAGTCTCGACTGGCAACGCGATTCGCCTCGCGCACATGCGCGTCCGCCAAAAGGATAGAGCCCAAATGCAGCACTATTCAGATTGATTAATGGACTACTGAAGTTTTTTAATTAAAAAAAAAAAAAAAAAAAAATCATATACAGCTAGGATGGCTTCTGGGTAAATAAAATATGGGGTAATTTTCATTTTTGGGTGAACTATTCTTTCTGTGGTGTTGTCTCTCATGCTGTATGACTGACATGTCTGTAACAGCCATGACAAAAATCAATACAGAAATACACACATATACACATTAAATGAAAATAAATTCTCTTGTGCTTCAGCAGATTCAGTATGTTTGTGTTTAGCATCAAGAAATCCATTTACATTTATTAAAACAGATGGATATACTGTAAAAATACTGGCGCAGGAAAACATCTGGTCTGGCTAAGGGTGTTTTGAGGTGAACAAAATTGTAATTTCTGGACTATAAAGTCATTTTGCGTGATTAAATTGTTTATCCAAACCAAAGAGCAAGAGGGGGTGGCGAGAGGGTGCAATATTAACACCATGTTCATCAAAACGTGAAAGAAGAATCTTAAAGCAGACGAGCAAAGGAAAAACGTTTCAGAGGACACAACCCAGTTGAAGTTCATTAGACCTATCGAGCTGGAACATTAGCCTGATTAAACGATTGCTGTTTTAGGGACTCTTAACCAAAGCAAATAAGAGAGAGGCGCGATCTGGAACCTGCCAAAACAAATCGCTCGAGAAGCGGCGCAAAGGTCCGGTGCTTCATTAGCGAAGGATGATGAGCACGTTTAACCTGAGTTCGGAAGGAGGGGTGTTCACGTATGCCCAGACTCAGAGGTAATTACATTTCCATTCAGTGTGGCCTTTCACAGATTCCATTTTGCTTATCAAATATGTCCAAACCCGATCTGAGATCAGATTGGGATTCATAAAAGCTTATTAATTACAGCAGGCAAGAAGAACGACAGAGCTGGGGTAATTGAAAAAGGCTCCGTAAGGTGTCTATGCGTCCATAATAAGTGAGGAGTAAGAAACCACACACACACACCCCTCCTGGAGAGAGTGTGCATTTGGATGTGACTTTAGACCGTTTTGGCTCTGGTATTAGCTTTGTGTTCCTGGACTAATTAAGTCTTCCACACCCACTGAAACTTTAGCATTTGATGTTATACATTAGTGTCATTAGGTCAGGCTGGTTTCTGATGGTTTTAGATTTGTGGACAATGTTTTACAGCAGAAGAACCTATCTGGTTAAAGAAATATATTTGTAAAATGACAATTTTTTTACAAATTATCGTGTGGTAATGACATCAGACATTGCAGCATTGTGTTATGTTTTATGTTATATGTTAAAAAAACTTGTTGACTTTAGCTATATTTGTTGCATTATATGCCACTGGTAGTGGTTTGAAAATGGTAGCAGTTCGTTTTTTCTTCAATATTTGCATGCATGTAACTCAAAAAGCATTAAAGCATTAATGACCTTTTAGATTTTGGCTCTTGACAAACTTTTCTTTTGGCATCTTCATTTTTAAGCCCATGTATGGTTCAGACGCAGAGGCGCTGGAACCTCAATATGCCCCAGTTGTTAAACTGTAAACATATTTAGTGGCCAAAACCGAATGTGGTTCACTTTGCATTAAACATACTTTTCTCTTAAAAAGGAATGTCTAAAGAACAAATAATGTTGAAGTGTGCAACCAATCCAGTCTTGGTATTTCCTCGATTTCCTGTTTCAGCATACCAAGACATTTTGAACAATTTCATGCTCCCAACTTTGTGGGAACAGTTTGGAGCTGGCACCTTCCTCTTCCAATATGACTGTGGACCAGTGCACAAAGCAAAGTCCATAAAGACATGGATGACAGAGTCTGGTGTGGATGAACTTGACTGGTCTGCACAGTCCTGACCTCAACCCGACAGAACACCTTTGGGATGAATTACAGCGGAGACTGAGAGCCAGGCCTTCTCGTCCAACATCAGTGTGTGACCTCACAAACACGCTTCTGGAAGAACGGTCAAAATTCCCATAAACACACTCCTAAAGCTCACGGATAGCCTTCCCAGAAGAGTTGAAGCTGTTATAGTCGCATGAACACTATGGATTAGGAATGGGATGTCATTTAAGCTCATATGTGAGCTCAAGGCAGGTGAGCAAATATTTTTGGCTATATAGTGTAACTGAGTGCAATAAATATTATTTTTCCAAAATTTGCTTTCCTATAACTAAATAAATTAATTTTAGAAAATGATAGATTTAGATTCTGTTTCTTAATAATTTTCATTCTCATTTCCTTCATTCTCAAGGCCCTTCTTAATTCAGTCCCAGGGATATGGTAACTTTAATGCAGCACCATGTTTGTTGAATAATATAAATTTGTTGGTTTCACCATATGTTCATCTTTCTTTAAAAAAAGAAAAATAGAGCCAGGAGCTTCTTGAGGTGACACAGCATGACCCTTTAGCCTTCATGGCTCTTGCATCCCCATAAAGAATGTTCAATAGTGCTTACACAGACACAGCCACTGTGGTATTGAATTATGGCAGATGAATGAGCAGATAGCACAATGTGAACCTCTACTAGCACTTAACAAAGGCTAGTGATGTATGGGAGGTTGTCAGGATGCCATGTTTCTGTAAAAAAAAAAAACACTGCAGTTTCAAGTATCAGGCAGAGTAGTCAGCTGTAACCTGAGGAAGTCGATTTTGTTGTCTTGTGGAGGTTGACACTTAGAACAGCTAGCTAAAGCTGATCAATTAGGATTAGCTTTTAGCTTAGCACATTTTCTGGTTACTTTGCTTGCATCTCTAGTGTTATCATCTCACTTGGGCAACAAACTCTGCACAATGCTGGATGCTTAAATGTGTTTTTAGGAGTAAAGACCCATTCACACCAAGGATGATAACTATTCACTCTACGATTCACTCAACTCACAATACGATATGATTCATGATAATGATATCACAATGTGATTTTCCTACGATTTTTTGAGAAATTGAGAAATAAAAAATTCTTTAAAAAGGTGTCATTTTATTACTGCTTGTACAAAATCTTTCACATAGCTCTGTAGAATATGTCACAAAAACAAGCCCTAAATCAAATTAGACTAACACAAAATGCTAAGGCTTTGCATGAGCTATTTCCATTTAACATTAGAGGCATCACACATAGAAATGTGCAAGAGTTTACCAAAGTTGTATACACAGCAAAATGCAAAAATCGCACGTGCTTCCAGTTTCGCGCAGCTGTATGCGTAAGAATAAAAGTACAGCGTGACCATGGCTTCAGTCACTTATATTGTTACTCAGCACTCAAGTGAAAAGAAAAGTCAAGGATTGACAGCGTAAAAGAGTTTGTTGGTGTGGCAAAGCAGCTAAAGCTTTGAGCAAGTAATTGAAAGGTTGAACACCATAACCCCAGGTTTCCCAAACATTATAGAAAATAACTAGTTTACTGAAACCTTACATGCACATCCACACAAAGAGACCCAAGAGACGTTTGGCGACAGGTTTACACAGTCATAAACAGCTAAAGTATCAATTATAAAAATGTAACTTGTATAACTACTTGTCCCAACCACTTTTGAGAGGGACAATCCTGTCCAACTTCTCTAAACCCATTTGTCACTTCATAAATAAACATATTGCTTTTGTCACTATTCTAGTGAAGGCAAAACCTGCTGCAGCCACCAGAACTGAGGAATCCTGGCTCACATCTGAGTTCAATAACTACAGACCAATCTCTCCCTCTCTTGGCCAACCTTACAAAAAGAGTTACCGCCTGCCAGCTGCAGTCACACCTACTTTCTAATAACCTCGACAAGACTTTTCAGTTTTTGTCAATTCCACAATAATCAGACAGAGTCATTAATGATCCTCTTGTCTCTCTTTAGTATTGTTATTTAGCTCAATCCGAGTACGGGTTTTGGCACAGTCTGTCCTGTCATACTCTTTTCTCAACTCTTAGCTATTTGTATGACTGGCTCTTCCTTTTCTTACCTCGCTGACAGACGATTTATCATCTCTCCAGAAACACAAATCCTTCAGCACAGCCCTCACTCAAGGTGTCCCCCTCCGTCAGGCCTCTCCTCTTCCTAATCAACAATCATCCACTTGGTCAAATCAACTGTTGTTGTCTCGTCTATCGCTGTTATAGCGCATGATGACATGCAGATTTATATTACTCAAGTCCAACTGCGACTGATGAATTTTTTTGTAAAACAGTCCTGTTGGGTATTGCATTTGACCATCTATCACTTCTGTTCTTCTATAATATCTGCACTTTTCTGTGTAAATGATTTATCCTCCACCATCAAACGTCAAGTCTTATGTGTCGCGCCTGCTCAAAGTGTCGCGTTATCACTGCACTCCAACTCCATTCTAGGCTTTCCCATTTCTTTTTTCATTTCTCTTGCAAAAAACATCAAAACATCTCAGTGTGAATGATCATTTTTCTTGGATTTTGAATGCAACTAATACGACAATCAATCAACCAATCAAATGTTTAATAAACTGAAATTTTCATTTTGATAATGAATTAAATAATTTTCAATTAATTAATATAAATATATCAATTACTTACATTTCCTAATTGAAATACGGTCTGTAAAACTGGAACATAAAATTTTAATAATAAATCTTTAAGAATGAGAGAGAAACTGTCACCAAGCCAGCAGAGGAGCTCTTACCTCTGGGTGATCTGCGATCACTCCCTCTGCTGCTACTTCCTGTCAGAGGACTATAAATACTGCAGCAAGCCACTCAACTGCAGGTTGCATTGTTTCGCCTGTTTCGTTGTTAGATCGCCCGTGGATTATTGTCTCTGGTTTATCTGGTTTTGACCCTGCCTGTCTTCTGATTCCGTGATTGTTTGCTGCCTGACCTGACCACCGCCTGTCTCTGGATTTTGCTATTGTCTTGCCTCCTATATATCTGTTAGCCCTGTTCGACGCCTGCCTGTTATGACCATGCCTTCGTTTAATAAAAGCCTGCACATGGATCCGCACGCCTCAGACCCTTCATACGTGACAGAATGCAACCTCACACCAGGATCCAGCGGCTTTTCACGAACCATGGCCAGGTATGCACCTTGCAATGTCTTTGCTAACCCTCAAGCAGGGCACCCGATCACTTGAGGATTATACTCAGGAATTTCTGGACCTGGCTTACTTCTCTGATTTACCGGACTGTTTGCTAATTGAATTTTTCACGAGGGAATAAATCAGCCACTCAAAACACAACTTGTTCGAGAGGGTCCACGTGAATCACTGGCACACTTTATTGAGTTTGGTTTAGTGACTGTGGGGTCAGCTCTCACGTTGGGTATTATGGAGAAGAAGACACTGCATTTATTCCCAAGATGGCCGCCTTCCCCGAGCCGCTGCCCAAGATGGCTGCCGCCTGCCCAGAACCGCTTCCCAAGATGGCTGCCGCCTGCCCAGAGCCGCTTCCCAAGATGGCCGCCGCCTGCCCAGAGCCGCTTCCCAAGATGGTCGCCGCCTGCCCAGAGCCGCTTCCCAAGATGGTCGCCGCCTGCCCAGAGCCGCTTCCCAAGATGGTCGCCGCCTGCCCAGAGCCGCTTCCCAAGATGGTCGCCGCCTGCCCAGAGCCGCTTCCCAAGATGGTCGCCGCCTGCCCAGAGCCGCTTCCCAAGATGGTCGCCGCCTGCCCAGAGCCGCTTCCCAAGATGGTCGCCGCCTGCCCAGAGCCGCTTCCCAAGATGGTCGCCGCCTGCCCAGAGCCGCTTCCCAAGATGGTCGCCGCCTGCCCAGAGCCGCTTCCCAAGATGGTCGCCGCCTGCCCAGAGCCGCTTCCCAAGATGGTCGCCGCCTGCCCAGAGCCGCTTCCCAAGATGGTCGCCGCCTGCCCAGAGCCGCTTCCCAAGATGGTCGCCGCCTGCCCAGAGCCGCTTCCCAAGATGGTCGCCGCCTGCCCAGAGCCGCTTCCCAAGATGGTCGCCGCCTGCCCAGAGCCGCTTCCCAAGATGGTCGCCGCCTGCCCAGAGCCGCTTCCCAAGATGGTCGCGCCTGCCCAGAGCCGCTTCCCAAGATGGTCGCCGCCTGCCCAGAGCCGCTTCCCAAGATGGTCGCCGCCTGCCCAGAGCCGCTTCCCAAGATGGTCGCCGCCTGCCCAGAGCCGCTTCCCAAGATGGTCGCCGCCTGCCCAGAGCCGCTTCCCAAGATGGTCGCCGCCTGCCCAGAGCCGCTTTCCAACATGGCCGCCTGCCCTGCGCCGCTTTCCAACATGGCCGCCTGCCGTGCCAAGCCTCCAGTGCCCGCGCCTCGTGCCAAGCCTCCAGTGCCCGCGTCTCGTGCCAAGCCTCCAGTGCCCGCGCCTCGTGCCAAGCCTCCAGTGCCCGCGCCTCGTGCCAAGCCTCCAGTGCCCGCCTCGTGCCAAGCCTCCAGTGCCCGCGTCTCGTGCCAAGCCTCCAGTGCCCGCGCCTCGTGCAAGCCTCCAGTGCCCGCGTCTCGTGCCAAGCCTCCAGTGCCCGCGCCTCGTGCCAAGCCTCCAGTGCCCGCGCTCGTGCCAAGCCTCCAGTGCCCGCGCCTCGTGCCAAGCCTCCAGTGCCCGCGCTGCGTGCCAAGCCTCCAGTGCCCGGCGCCTCGGCGCCCGCCCAGTGCCCGCGCTGCGTGCGCGCCCGCCCAGTGCCCGCGCTGCGCGCCCCGTCCAGTGCCCGCGCCTCAGGCGCCTGGGCCCAGTGCCCGCGCCGTGGCGCCCGCCCAGTGCCCGCGCGCGTGCCGCGCCTCAAGTTAACCCACCCTCCCACCCTTACCACACGTCGACGATGGATCCCAGCAGCCCCTGCACTCATCCTCTGCCTCCACCTGGAGCTCGCCACGGGTCTGCCAGTCTCCATTGCCGCCGTGGGTGAAGGATCCCTCGCTTCATCGTCCCGCCTCCGAGCCCCGGACTCCAGCTCGGCTTGTAGACCCGTCGGCTTCCCTTAGGCTCCTAGCTCCCTCCTCTCCACCGTGCTCCGTCAATCCACCAGCTTCACCAGGCTCCATCGTCTCTCCGGCTACGCCCTGGTCGGTCGTCGACCATCCGTCGCCTCAGGATTCCTCTCCTCGTCCCTCCGTCCCTCCGGCTCTGTCAGGCTCCTCCCTTCCCCCGGCTCTACCTCAGTCCTCTGTCGCTCTGGCTCCGCCGCGTCCTTCTCGCCCCCCGTCTCCGCATCAGTCGCCAAAGCCTGCGGTGTCGCCTGGGACCTCCAGCGCCTCTGCATCACCCTGGCTCTTCTGCTCTCCGCCTTCGCCTCAGTCTCCTCGACCACCTGCTCCACCGCCGGTCGGCTCCATGGGGTTGATGACCGTTCCCTCTCTATGGCTCCTCCCTCCGTCGGCTCCACCACTGACCATCATGGCTGGGCCTGCATCGCCTCCCGCTCCTTACTCCTCCCGTCTTCTCCCTGGCTCCTCCCACCGTCTCTTCCTCCCTGGTCTCAGCTTGCTGACTCCCTCCCGGAACCCCCTCCCAAGCTCCCAGTTATGTTTTGTTTTGTTTGTTTTGTGGAGCGCCAGGAGTCGCTCCTAGGAGGGGGGCTATGTCACCAAGCCAGCAGAGGGAGCTTTACCTCTGGGTGATCTGCGATCACTCCTCTGCTGCTACTTCCTGTCAGAGGACTATAAATACTGCAGCAAGCCACTCAACTGCAGGTTGCATTGTTTCGCCTGTTTCGTTGTTAGATCGCCCGTGGATTATTGTCTCTGGTTTATCTGGTTTTGACCCTGCCTGTCTTCTGATTCCGTGATTGTTTGCTGCCTGACCTGACCACCGCCTGTCTCTGGATTTTGCTATTGTCTTGCCTCCTATATATCTGTTAGCCCTGTTCGACGCCTGCCTGTTATGACCATGCCTTCGTTTAATAAAAGCCTGCACATGGATCCGCACGCCTCAGACCCTTCATACGTGACAGAAACGATACTGTTAGTTTATTTGTTATTTTTCATGTTTAAAAAATGCTGTTCTTTTTTTGTTCATTTTAGCATGCTTCCTAATGATACCTCATTGTAAACCCTTTAATTCATTTTTTTTATTATTTGTATTATTTTTTAGTAATTAACTGCACTTAGCACTACGTGGTCAATCATGCAAAGAGACAGCAACTAACTGTTGAAAGCAGACATTAAATATGACAATTACAACATCTGACTATGAAGTACTAACCAAAAAGTAGATGATCAACTCAAGGCTTGATCGACACAAAGAAAAAGAAAGATTACGATCAATGAGAATCGGCATGAAATTCTGTTTGAGAATTCACAGTTGGAAATTTTTATGCGCACAGTTGAGAGAAACAGCGATCCTGTCTTTGTTTAGAATTTTTTCCTTGGAGAACGGACAGGTGGCAACTAGTTCAGAGCCTCAGGGAATTTTCAGACTTATGACCGAATGCCGGACACGCAGATGTCAGAGATGAAGGTGAGATCACAGCCAATGAAAGTAAGGCTGAGCGCACAATACTGTTCAGGTTTGTGCTCTTCAGAACTGTAGCGTTGCCCAACCAGACCGACTGCTGTCTGCAGGACAGCCACTGGTCAATAACTGTAACGTCACATAACCGTAAACATTTGATGACATTTGATCACCATCAAACCAGAAGCTTAGAATCAGCTTTCATGCAACCCAGAGAGATGCATTGCCGCGGGCTAACCGTCATTCACACAACAACAAAAATATGTCAAAGACACCCAAGTGATCACATAAACACTTTGATGAAAGTTTATACATATGGTTGTTACTCGCATATGCCCAAATCACCTCTAAAGAAAAAAGGGAACAATGTGCATCAGGGTCTCTGTGCATTTGTGTGCGTGGGTCAGACCAGAAGCACACATTTTTAGGAATGGGTCTGTCATGGCAAAGCGGCTGAGGGTTTTTGGGAGGTTAAATGGAGTCAGCCATTTCTGCTGATGAGGGCCAAACTGAAAGCCTGCAGCTTCCTTAAACACAGAGCATGTGTAAAGGGAAAAAAGAGAATAACAAATACGCTCTTTTTACTGGGAGCTACAGGCAATATTTTCCTCAGCAGATGAAATTAAATTATGCTGGCGCGTTCGTAAAAGCTATGCTCTAGGAACAGTGATTCTGACAATATTTCACACAAATGTGGTTTCACTCATTTTCATTTCAAATAGATGCATCTATACAAGGAACTTTGTCTATTCAAGCTGACAAGATTTTGAACGCACCTTCTGATAAAAACAAAATGAATACATTTGTATCGTAATAATGCAATTATAATATTAATTTAATAAAAGGTTGATATAATTAATCTCATTCTCTTCTCTTTTTATTTACATAATGTGTATATTTACTATAAACACGTGTAAATATTTCAAAAATATTTACACATATACATTTATATATTTATATTATTTTTTAAATATTATATATAAATCTATAACATATAAACAGCATATTCTTCTATAATATATGCATGCACGTGTTTGTATATACATGTAATACACATATACATATATGTATATACACAGTACACACAAACGTTTTGACAGCACTACATGGATGCAAGATTAATTTAAAGGATAGTTCACCAAAAATCTGTCAACAGAGCTTTCTGACCCTTTCTGAATACTTTTGTTTGTAAAATATCTAAAAACAATGCCACGTGCATGCATGGTAATCTCATTGACATGTTGAAGAAAATAAATAGTTGAATAAAGCTGTTATTTTTTGTTTCTTTGGGCACACAAAGTATTCTCACAGTTGCTTAAAATTAAAGTTGAACAACTGTCAAATAGACTATTTTAAAGATGTCCTTACAACCTTTCTGGGCCTTGAACATGGTGGTTGCATTGCTGTCTATGCAGCATCAGAAAGCTCTTGGATCGCATCAAAAATCTCTTAATTTGTGTTTTGACGATTAACAAAGGTCTTATGGAGTAATTAATGACAGAGTTGTATTTTTGGGTGAACTATCCCTTTAAATGCATGAGTTTTTTCATTTGTTATATACACTATACAGTATAAGTACATATATCTGTTATTATAAATTCTTTAAAAAGTGTTTTTTTTTCTATATAGTCTATGGTTTACTTTGCCTAGAGGGACAGAAGCCTAATCAAGAAAAAAAAATAAATGCATTGTATGCACGATCTACACTACAGCTCCTCCTGTACAATACACCGACTCGCTTGAACGGATAAGGGGCAAACGTTCTTTTTTGCTTTTGTTGGGTCTTTTGTCAGGCAAAATCTTGCACGCATGTAAGCAACCCTTATGCTATTAATTTCAATTCCCCTGAGGCGTGAAGGTACATCACAAATGCACACAATAAACACACAAACACACACGCACACACACCGTGTACGCGCAGACATCTCATCTGTGGAGGTTAAAGGGTTGCCACGGCTCCCCTTGCAAAGACGGATGGGCTTTTCAAAGATGAGACTTACCATCCTTCATCCCTCTCTTCCTCCCATCTCTCCCTCTTTCCTCAGCCATCCCTTCATCCAAAAGGTAAATCAATATAAATTACACTCCTCTGTAATGCCGGTCTGTTCCCCTCTCTCAGGCAGAAGACACATAAATTAAACTGTAGGCCAGAAAAACAGAGAGATGGGGAAGAGAAGCAGCTAATCAGAGAACGAGACGGAGAGAGAGAGAGAGACGGGCCTGAAGGAGACTGACTGCGTTCATTTCATCCAAACACACAGCACCTGCATCCATAACCGTGAAGATCACGATATCAAACTGTATCGAATCACATACAGTGCTCACATCTGAACAGCAGAAGAGCCGCTACTGACTGTATAACGTATACGTTATTGAATCATTAAGTAGCAGGTTTGTCTTTTTTTACACCATGCAACAGTAATAACACACAGCCTGATACAACATAATATTGCAGTTCCTTCAACTAGGACAGTGGTCTTTTAGAGCAAACTCTCTTATAACACGTTTTTCATACGTTTTATTAATAATATATTAATATATCGCTGCAGAATGCTGTTATTTTAGGCTTTTTATTATATAAAAATTCCCACTGTGTCATTTTCATCAGATTTTTTTTTTTTTTTTTGTCTCGCTAACTCAAATTTAAACGGTTCATTTTATAGCTACTAGACTACTTTCCTCCCAAGCTCTTTTTTTGTAAACTATTACACAGAATTAAAGTAAAACTTTATTAGCAGGACAGCTTTTGGGCGGGAAAGAAATCACACTAACTGAGGGACAGTAATCATTTTGATAACACAGTGGAAATTGAAATAGTTTGATACTTTACTATTTGATGCATTTTACATGGTTTTCAAAATGTGAATAATTTTTTGAGGAATTTTCATAGTTTGTCCGACTGAAAAAAATCAGCCCAGTTCAAACATATTTTGCAACTGTGTCTAATTCGATCCTCACTCATACAAATGTGCTGTAGGTGATATTTGCTAAATTATACATATTTTTAAAAAACTGCACAATTGGTATGAATGACCTACTCCTTCCCCCGGCCCTGAACCTACCCATCACTGGGGTCTACACAAATTATGCGAGTGAGGTTGTATGAATTTATATGAATTCGCCACCTTGTAAAATACGGAATTGAGATAGCACTGGTTAAAAAAAAAAAAAAAAAAAGGTCAAATAAATATCATAAATAAATAAATGTCACCCTGTGATATGTTTTGTTATGTTTAAGCCAAATAAATAAAATGCAATGAACTTTATTTATTTATTAGTTAATGAATGAATTACATTTTTTATTTATGATTAATGAATAAAACATTAATAAATCTTCCAAGCATTTCTAATGTGATCTTCACGAAAAAAAAACAAAAAACTTAACCCCATGATCTGAAGGAACGCATTGTATGCTACACACATTCTTTAGATCACATGCCTTGAAACTGGTTTTCTAAGCTAAAATCAACTATAGGCACGTTGCAAAATACTGAGCATGAGTGTAGCGTAGCAGCAATCAGACCGTCTTTATGCTCGTAAGACAAATTAGTGCAACTGCAGTCTTAATCTTTCGTAAAACACACAAAGTCGCACACAACTGATTTGGCTTCTGTTCAACACATGTTACTATAGCAACACAGCCTGTCCTCCATACAAAATGTTACACCAGCACCTTACAGCCTGTCTGTCTGCTGCACAACATATGTTACTGCAGCAAACGTTTGAATTTAATACGGCACATCAATGCCGCACGTCTACATCTGTCAAACAACGTACTTATTACACCAGAAGCATAAATGATTCAAACAGATCGATGCTTCTTTTTCGGTGCAACTTTAAAAGCAACACGCAAATCCCAAAGAATACCCTGCTAGGTTAACATGCTAATGCTTAATCGTACATCTCTACCCAAAACATGTCAGCCAAACCTATGTCAGCGAGCCCAAACAGACTCGTCCTGGCTATTTACACAACCTATGGCTGTCATAGAGACAGGTGGGATTCTCGGGACAGCCATTTCAGTGATGTCTGTCAGAGAGGAGACATGTAACGTGTGGCATCACCCTTCCCCCAAAATATTATCAGCACAATAATACACAGCCTGTCATGACAAGACTTAATGCGGCAGGTCTCTAACTTTCTCCTGTGCATCACAATATGCTCGTGTTGGTGGATAATTTCACGTTTACGGATGTGGTCGGTTGTTTTACCGAGATATTAGACCAGGAATTTTGCTTTGCTTTCTGTTATGGATAATGTATTCGTGTTTCGTCCAAAAGCAACCATTTACAGGTGCTTAATTAATGAACTGGAGTAATATGGATTACTTGTGGATTATTGTGACGTTTTTATCGTTCTGACAGCAGCCGTTGACTGTATAGGGCGACATGTCCAAGTGTTTTTATTTCACAAGGACAATAGCAGTTTATTTATTTATTTTTGTTGTTGTTGTCGTTGTTTAAATAATGCTTATGGTTTAAAAATTGTCATTGTTTTAAAAGCTTAAAGAAGACATGAAATGGTCGGTGACAAACAACAAATAACAAAAAACTAATAAATGTGATATTAGCACATTAAATTGGTCTTCAAACTACCTTTTTTATGTTCCACAAAAGAAAGTAAGTTGTTCATGCTTGGGTAAATGACGATTTACATTCTTTGAGTGAACTATGCATCTAAAAAGTTATTTTTTTTCTTCTTTTTAATACTCTAAATAAGAAAGTAAAACTGCCAGCAGCTGGCAGTAAATGTATAACTAAGTCATTAATTCATTCGATTCGTTCAAATGGTTGATTCGTTCAGAAATCCAGTAAATGGCTCACTCTATGTATGGGGCTTTGAATCATTCATTCACCTTATTCATTTAGATAATGCTGTGTTTAAAATATAACATAATATTAATGTTAGGGCATAACTGCATATCTGTCAACCGTCAACAGTTTTTTTAATTACTTTGTTTAAATGTGCAGAACATTTTTTTAAGATCATGAGACAATAATGTACATAAAGTCTCCCTACTCGTTAAGCAAATTCATGAAGATAATACATTAGGAGACTTATTTTAAACAGGCATTAAATGAGTTTACCTTTTTTTTTTGCATTTGAAGACAAATTAAGATGCGATGTCAAAGAGCCGTGTCTCTGTTCCCTATAAAATGTGGAGAACTCGAGTTCTCCTTTCATATTGAGCACATTTATAAACAAACAATAAGACGAGATCTTGACTGTGTGCTTGTAGCATTTTAAATCATTTAAGATTTTAGTTTTTTATTTTATCAAGGCACCCCATGGCCTCGTTGGAAGTTTGCCAAGCGGGGTTGCAGGGGTCGGTTACATCAGTGTCTATCTCTACCCCTCTGAGTGTTTTTCACACTATACTGAGAGGTTTTGGGACTACTTAAAGCTAGCATCGATCTGTAGTTTTACACAACACCTGAGGTACCCCTGAGGTTCATAACAGCAGGGCTTAAATACACACACCGGCCTGCTTTACTGATATAACGCCCCTTGATTTGTTGCATCAGACATAAAAAAGAAGCCATGGAAGCAGCAAAATATATATATTTTCTCTCTACGCGGCTATGGATACGATTTTCGGCATTTCATTGAAGGGAAAGGGGTTCCCAATGGCTGAAATGAGTTTTAAAAAGGGGTCCGGCCTCTGTCTAAGAGGACGCTATTGAAGAGGGAACACACACAAGTCGACGAAAGTGGGTTTGCTGTAGTGGAATTAGACTCGACAACCCTTATTCTCAACACATCAAAGGATGGAGACGAGAAGGACGGATGCGAAGAGGGCAATGGACCTTATTACACTGAACAGTCAGGGAGTGCTGTTCATTAAAGATAAGTGCATTTTGATTAGGTGTGTAGTTTGAAGGGTCTTCGCGACATTTTTTCAGATCAAAACTGTTACGAATACGTTGCAGTTGTGATTTCAGGTTGTCCGAATGCTGTATTTTACAAAAGGGGAGGCACCGGGTCAACTCTGTGCTGCTTTTCAACATGCCTTAAGGTCTCAGTTCCTGTTTATTTTTCCATTTTCTGTAAAGCTGCTTTGGAACACAAATGCTATACAAAGAACAAACTGAACTGAAATGTAGTATTTATAGCTCTCTAATCCTGCAGCTAGAAAGTCTTAGCCGAGGGAGACATTTTATTTCTTAATTTGCATGCTATAAGCTAAAGGAAAAAAAAATAGTTGAAAGTAGTTGAATATAGTGAAAGACAGAGGAACGTGGCTCGTTTTAAACATCGCTTTTCCATTTCAGAGTAAGTTTTTAAAACCAATTATTTGGTGCAGTGTCAGAGATGTCTTGCTCTGTTCCCTATAAAATGTGGAGCGTCAAAGCTTACTCGAGGTCTCTAACATATATAGCACACAAAAGACTTAAAAATAATAATAAAATATGTGAAAAATACTGTTCACATGTTTGGGGTCAGCAAGCTCATTCAGAAATGAATTGGTACAATAAGTGGCGGGGAAAGTAAAACTAATTTAAATGTTCTTTTGGGCGGGGAAATGCATCAGTGTTTACAAAAAAAATATTATGGACGTAATGCTCAGTTTTCAACATTAATTGTAACAAATATTTTTAGGCAGAAAATGAGCATATCAGAATGATTTCTGAAGGATCATGTGACCATGAAGCTCCATCATCACACTTGAGCTTTATCTTCACAGGCATAATTTATCTTTGAAATGTATTAAAATATAATGTATAAAAATAACATATGCACATAAAAATACAAAATACACACATACACATTTATATATGTAAATATTATTAAGCAAACAAAAACTCTAATTTTGCTTAATCGTGATTAGCCATTTCACAGCACACACACACACACACACACACACACACATACACATATATACATATATACATATATTGAAGCGGAGGAGCCAACGACAGACACAGTGGGCGTGGCGTCAGGCTTTTTATTAACAAAATATACAAAATAAAGTGTCCAGGGGAAAAGTGTCCAAAATCCTCGTCGTGCTGCAGGGCGAATACCGAGCGCGCCTCTCCTTGAGAGACCGGTCTCTTCCCCAGTGCATGCACGCTGGTGTCCTCGTGGGTCCAGGAAGGGTGCGTGAAGGAACTCGCCACGCCGCTAGAGAAGCGCGTTATCGGACACCTTAGTCCAGGCGATGACTGCACCAGCGTGCCGCTGACGGGCCAGGATGCCGGGCTGTTTATCCCCTCTCCCCAAGGCCTGACGCCACGCCCACTGTGTCTGTCGTTGACTCGTCACAATATATGTATATATATATATATATATATATATATATATATATGTGTGTGTATATATATATATATATATATATATATATATATATATATATATATATATATATATACACAGACACACACACACACAGTTGTGTGTGACACAAAAATACATATATGCAAAAATATTTGCATGTGAGCATGGAAAAACGGGGGAAGAGAGTAATGTGCCTGTCATAAATCACGTATGCCATTCTTTGGTAAATATTTGTATGTGCTAATTGAGACCATTAGTGTTTTCAATGGGGCACAAAGGCGTTTGAGCAGAGTGCAGAGAAACTAGATAAGTAGAGAGCTACAGATCACTACCTTAATTGGCTATCGTTTATTAAGCCTGGACAGTCTTTGTTTTGATGAATACACTGCAGCGGTGACGGGGTATGAAGGGTGACTGTGGGCGGCGTGTGTACTCATCCCCACAGGAGAGGGAGGATGTTATATCACAATAGAAATGTAGCAACATGATGTTCACATTAGCATCAGTGTCTCCGGCAGAAGTTGGAGGTTTGCAAATACAGCGGAGGTTTTAAACGGGAACCTAATGTACTAAAACAAATCACTTATTATTCTCAATCACATCTCTCTCTCTGAGCCAATAATGTGTCTACAATGGTGGTTATTGTGATAAATCATTTGCCAATTAACATAACTCTACCTTGGAGCTGTATCGGAGGGGTAATTATGAAATGTTGAGTAGCTCATCATGCATCATGCAATCAATATCAGTGGCCAAGAGGTAACAGACATGCTGTGAAGAGAGAGAGCAACAGATAAATCTAATATCTAAGTCCGGATCGAGAATATTTATTTGTACTACATAATGTTTCTAACAGATGTTCTTCTGTGTGTGTGTGTGTGTGCGTATATTATAAATAAATGCAAAGATAAACAACAATAATAGTACGAATAGAAATAAATAGAAATTTTAAATATAATAATTAAATATAATTTTATATAAATTAAAATAAAATTGCTTATCGATTTTTAAAGATTTTTCTTCTGCTCACTAAAGCTGCATTTATTTCATAGAACAAAAATGCAGTCAATTGTAATATTAGGAAATATTGTAATATATTTTAAAACTGTAAAGCTTAAAGGACTTATAAATTGATCCAAAGTTACAGTAAAGATTTTGTTTATAATATTTAAAAAAAAATCTGTTCTTTTGAAAATGTATTTCACTCACACACACAAACTATATATATATATATATATATATATATATATACACACACACACACATAGTTGTGTGAAAAAGTTAAGACGCCGTATTGAATTTCATAGGTTTCTGTTTCTGGTTTAACTGCTGTTGTCAGTTCATAGCATTTGGAAAACAGGACCTCAGATGAACTATATCGCATGAAAGAGTCAATATTTAGTTAACAAAAATAAAGCAAAGATGGAAAAGCTATGGGTGACAAGGTTAGGATACTTTATGATTAAATTGCCTGTAGATCCACTTTTAGCAGCAATAACCTGAAGTAATTGTTTTCTGACTTTATCAGTCTCTCACTTTTTCTGAAGGAGTCTTGGCCCACTCTTCTTTGTAATATTTCCCCAGTTTATTGAGGTTCGCGGGCATTTGTTTATGCGCAGCTCTCACCACAGCATCTCAGTCAGGATGAGGTGTGGACTTTGACTGGGCTAATCGCAGAACCTCGATTCTTCTCTTTTCAGCTGATCCGTTAGATTTTCTGGTGTGCTTGGGACCACTGTCCCCGATCTCGGCCGATCTGTGGCTGTCTGACAGATGGAGTTTAGGGTCAACTCAATGACTGTGAGGTGCCCAGGTCCTGTGGCTACAAAACAAGCCCCAAACCAGCAGCCCTCCACCAGCATGAGTGACTTATGTTGTGGGCTGTTTGTGCCCATATGCTCTTTAGGTTTTCGCTAAACATGATGCCGTGCGTTACGACAAAACATCGTTGGTATCATCTGGTTGAAAGTCAAGGGTCTAGTAGACTTCTGGTTTGCTCAAATGCAACTTTACAAACCTTAACTGCCATGCTTTCTTAGACAGAAGAATCTACTTTCATGAACTTTATCATTTTACATGCTAACTTGGCCCCGTAGAGCCTGCTGTGAAGTTCTTGTGTGTGTGCACCTGTACAAAAAAAATATTAGCAAATTAGAGAATATCTAATTCACACAATTAATAGGTTGATTTCATTGTATTTATAACAAAAGGCGATTAAATGCTTAACTCTATCAAATCCATTTTGGCAGTTTACACGGTTAATTTGAAATAATGGTTTCATTATTTCTGTGATTAGATTACCAATTTCAAAAAAAAAAACATCACTAAAGAATAGACACAGAAAACCATTAAATTAGTTGAACACACATTAAGGTAAATAATATCCATTTAATTCAGCCACAGAAAGAGTGCCAGTTTCTGCTCATATTAGACCCATCTCAATTTCACGTATCTCTTGGCCAAAATTCATCAATTATTTACTGTTAAATGAGGGTCTGTGTGCCTGAATATTAAACGTGGTCACCTGCAGCAGTACAGTTGTAAAAAGGATTCATAAAGATGTGTACATCTCTAAAGTCGCTGTACGTACGAGGGTTTATGTTTTAGAGGCTGTTAGGATGTTGATATCGAATGATTCGGTGTCTAACCAAGCTTTACTTATGAATAACTACCGAATATGAACTTGAATGACTTAAAGTCGATGACAGCCACGATTCAAGGTTACGCTTTCACTTTTTGCAGACGGGTTGGATTTTTATACCTCTCGCTAATAAAACCATCTCTGATGAAACATGTTGGCGTGATTCAGCTGTTTTTCTCTCTCTCTCTTATTGCTCGGAGCTTGATCCGCCCAGAGCCAAACACAAGTCCAGACTTCTCTTTAGATTACACAGTTCCTTCCCAGCAGGAATCCTGCAGCCTGGAGCTTTGATTCCCGAAGAATCCGGACACATGGGAGCAGAGGCTGACAGACGGGCCTTTCTCTCCGCGGCTGGATCAAACAGCTCAGACGTGGCACCGCAGACAACTCCAATCACCGGGCAACTCAAAAAAGATGATATTTGGCTACGTCCTTGATCCACGCACCACCAAAATACCGCTCTGGTAACATTTCAAGCTTGTTTGAGAGGATCCTGTGAAGCCCTGTCTGTCTTCTGATGTTATCTTGACGTGTTTGAGTGACAGAAAATGGAAGCGGAAACGGAAACTATATGTTGTGACTTTTCTTTACAGTATTTTTTTGAATGATATCCGTTTTTGTACATTGCTGGGATGTAACAAGAATACAGATGTAACTAACTTCTAAAAAAAAAAATAATTTAATTAGCACACTTTTTCTTATTCTAAAATAAATAGAATCATATTTTAATGCTCTATGAATGCACTATACATTTTTATTTTTTAAAGTATCTACATATTTAATGTCTCTTCTATCCTTATGGTTTTATTTTTTTTTCAAAGCCAAGTCATTGTTTACGTTATTCTTAAACGTAAAATAACATTATGCTGTATATTTTCATATTTTCATGTGTTTTCTTTGTACAAGTTCCTTAAGTTTTTAAATGACATTTTTCCTTAAGAATACTGTGTGTGTGTGTGTGTGTGTGTGTGTGTGTGTGTGTGTGTGTGTGTGTGTGTGTGTGCGCACATGTACATACACACATGTACAATATTTTTATAACTATATTTTATTATTATTATTATTTTATATCATAGATTATTGTTATTTGATGTATATTCCTGTATATTTCTATACATTTTCATTGGAATGTACCCATCTAACATTTCACTACTAGTTACACTTACACAAAATGTGTGTGATAAATAAAATCTTGAATCTATTATTATTATCATCTTTTTTCCATTTTTCAATCTAAGATATTCTTCACAAAAAAACGTTTCCAAAAACAAAATAATGCCATATGGTGCAATACAAAACACTTTTATCCAAACCCCATCTAGACGACATTATCTTGTTCACAACCCTGCATGGATACAACACAGAGCGCTAAGTATTTAGGTCCGCAAAGCATAAAAAGTATGAGTATAAAAAAAAAAAAAAAAAATCACAATGTTTTTGGGAACAGCGGCGACCCAAAAGACCCTTGTCAGACGACTTCTCTCACATTGGACCCGAGCCAGAAGAGCGTCCTTCCAGAGCCCAGACGATACAGTAATTAACCCAGTCAATGCCCTGCAATGTAAAGCCATAACCCAACCGCTTGGCAAAAAGCATAGGTTAAACGTTCAGTTTCTATCTCACTGTGTTCCTCTAAACTTTAAATAATCACTCGTGCTGAAACATATTTCATAATCGCTAAAAACTTTTAGAATGACTCTGTAGTTTGTAAGTCAGCTCCTGCTTTGCTGTCAGCGTTCACCCCATCACTTCCACGCGGTGTTTTGCTGTGTATTATCAGGAGAAATGCACTCGCTTGATACCTTGAGATCTGTCCCCTCTAAAAATATGTGTTGCGCTGCGATGTGACAGTGAAAAATGGGGCTCGCGCTGTGTGTACGGCAGGCTACGGGTCTGCACTGAAATACAGCCGAGGCTCCGCTAAACTGACACACTCTTTGTTCTAATGTCAGGAAGAAGAGAATTTACTCTGGGGAAACTATAACTCACTTAGAACTTACTTCAGGCTGAAAGAACAACCTCTGCTGTGTCTGGGCTCGAAATTCATGTATACTTAATGAAAAACATGAAAACAACACTTAAAGGGCTCATTTGCGGTGCTTTCAGAGTTCAGCAATATCGCGCTTTTAAAACCTAAATGACAGGTTTAAGGCGGGAGAAATGAAGTGATTGTTAAGTGCTGGATTTCAGATGCAAGCAGTTCTTTAGATCCGAGTTAAATGTGTAGCATTAATGACAGAGGTGGATCTCGTTAAATTCTTCATATTTCTCTTCTGATTTCCACACTGCCACTTATTTATGCTTGCTTGCTTTCCTCGATGAACCAATAACTCAATGCAGCACAGAAGGTTTAAGGTGCAGCCTGGCTATAAATCAACCTCAGGCACCCATACTGGCCTCGGAGGAGCCAGATAACTGTAGGCTTATACTTCTATTCGGTGGGCTTTATTATTCCCAGAAAACTACTTCAGCTCATGTTAGGGTAGCTTTCAATCTCAAATATACACCATTACAGCTGTTTTCAAGAGCAAACATGATCTGAAACAGAAAGGGGGGAAAATGTAATAGAAGGGCAAGTTGAATAATTAATCTTCAATCACAATATGCTTCACGATATATATATATATATATATATATATATATATATATATATATATATATATATATATCTCATGAAGCATGTGTGGGTTTCGTTTCTTGGTGCATGCTGGCAGATCAAAGACGACAGGACCATAAGCATAAAAAGTCAAGTAGAGTTAAAGCAGTGAGTATAGAAGATGGTTTGACAGAAATGTGTTCGTTTCAAATAAAACATTAAAAAAAAAAAAAAATATATATATATATATATATATATATATATATATATATATATATATATATATATATATACACACACACACACACACACACACACAGTATATAATATATATGTAGTGCTTTAATATATCTATTTATAATCTACATTAGTTATTATTATTAATATGATTATTATCACTAGTAAAAATGTGTCATTTATAAAATAATTAGTTTGAAGATATAGGCAATAATCAAATTAGAATACAATTCAATGAAACATACCAATGAGTTCCTAAAACATTTTCTTAATAGTAATATAAAATATAAAGCATTAAATAAATATTTATGTCACTTTTAATATAATTATCAATTTAATGTTATATTACTACTTAATGCTTTTATTTTGTTTTTTGATTTTTGCTAGATATAATTAGCAATTTATTAAATAATTTAAGATAGATACAGTAATCCAGTGAGATTGACTGAATATAATTCAATGATACACACTAACGAACAAAAAAACCTAATTGATTCTTAATATTAATTTTAAATATAAAATTGAATTAAATTAAATATTACATGTAATTTTTATAATTATCAGTTTAGTTTCTAATAATAATGTTATTTTATTATTATTACTTTTATTAAATCCAGAAGTGAACAATTATATAATACTTTTTATTAGTATTTATTTCATATTATTATTAGTGTTATTGTTGTTGTTGTTATAAACACCAACCAACAATGTATAATCTCGCAAATTTATAATCATTATTATTTATTATTATTATTATTATTATTATTCCGACTACTGATAAAAAGAGACACATTGTGACATTGCAGTAAGAGTAAGAAAATATGCTGAGGATCAAAGCCAGACTTCCACCAGCATTTATACCGTCATCATTGTAGCCCTTGCCAGATCCTTAATCTTAACGAGCAATCTCTATTAGAGATACCTGAAAACACACTCCAACATTTCACTGTTTAAGAGGCACGCGCTCGTTCGCAGTCATCCTGCTCTATGCACTTCCACGCGCTCTATGCGCTATAAATATCAGCGCCAATTTCAATTATGACATTTAGTAGAGGAAGTCATTGAGTGGGAGAAGTGCGCTGTAAATGACTGGACAGCACTGGCCGCTCACGGGCCGCCATAAACACAAGACAAATGTCAGGGTGCCTGCGGAGACCGCCTGAAAGCAGAACAGATACTCTGTATTCAAAGAACACACTCTCTCTGTGCTCTTCTGCACTGAATACCTCAGGGGGGCAGGAAGGCAGAGAGCAAGGCTGTTTCTGAAAATCTTTGTGACATTGTACATTCTGCTTTGGTGCTACAGGCCCCGGGACTGAAAAGAAGGGAGATTAAGAATTCCCTGCATGTGTTTCAGGCCTGGAGACGGAGGGCGTAAGCCCGGCGGAAGGAAAGAAAGACGTTTAGTCAGTCTAAAAGAAATATATCAGCTGTTTTAGGGCTATGTGCGTTCGACATGAGCGTCTCAGTGGTCTAGAAGAAGCCGGGGGAGCTGAACGGAGGCTGTGATTCAGAGTCTTAGAGGAAGGATGTTCAGCACCACACATACACAACACTCTGTGCCACTGATGTCAATGGGTGGGATTTCGTTTTGCTGTACTGCTCGACACCATTGGGTCTCATCTGGTTTTGCCCAATCCCAAATTTTACACCAAACACAGTACCCAGTGGCTGGTCAGTCCAATCAAACCATAAAAAAAAAAAAAAAAAGCAAAGCTCAGTTATAATCAAAGCTATTTACATTTACAAATGCAATAAGAGAGCAAAAATGTGATATACAACGCAAGGATCAAACTCAGGACTCAATGCTAAATAGAGTGCAATAGTCAAGTTCCTTTTCCCAGATTGTTTATTTTTATAAACCTTTAAAGACGGACCTAGTGTGAGCTATGAGCTATAAGCCAGCAGTTTGCATTATTTATTTATTTTTTGCTATAAACTAAATTTTTTCAAGTAATATGTTTCAGAATATATACTGTATGTGTATTTTTATATATGTAATAAATATATACACGTTGCGCACACATATTATATAAAGTAGGGATGAACCATAATTAAAATTCTTGGCCAAAGCCAAACATAATGAAACACCCGAAGGCCGAACACGGGTTTTCACATTTCCCCCCAAATATTTTGCCAATTTTTTTACTACTGAGTAAATTAAAAAGCCAAAATGTGTTTATTGTTTTGTCTAGCTTCAAGCAAAGAAAACTAAATAAATTAACTTTTTAAATTAACAATTTACAAATATTTACCTTACACTAAACTAAAATATTCCTATAACTGTACCAACAAAGCACAATTTAACTTAAAATAAGTAAGTTACAAAAACAATTTCTGGCCATTTTTGAGCTTTGAAAACATTGGAAAAATATTAAAAATTCCAGTTTGAACACTACGCGTGAGTGTTATAATGTAGTAATTAATAAAGCTGTTGTAATTATTAGTATTATTATAATTATTGCCTTTTCTTATTCCATTTTCTAAGAGTAGCACTCTTTTAGTACAGACATGGACTTTGAACCCTGGCTAGCAAGTAGATACACAGCTGTTTGAACAGACTACTGTAACTAGTGTGCATTTTAAAAACATTGCGGTCTGCTATTTATTCATCAAAACGATCCCCAATTACACTGCCGTTTCAGAAATGATCTCCGCTTACACTACACAACCTAAAAGGCATGTCAGGTACATGCACGTAACCATAGATGTGTGTAGGCAGATTCCCTGTTATTTAGATGGCAGTCGAACAATGCACATGATGTTATATTTTGATTGGCTGTCAATGTTTATATCGTTCATCAGCTGGAAACAAATCGCTCTGAAAGTGATTCCATCGATATGGTGAATATTTAATATCGTAGATCAAGCCTTTATGGTGTGGAAAGATTTTTAGGCTATATCTTTAATTTTTATCTTTATAGTTGGTGTGAACAGGCCTTTACTCGCTTTGCGGAAGGTTGAACTTTCTGAAATAACTTACAAAATGAACTTTTTCATGATATTTTGAGACGCACCTGTATCAGCCTGTATTATTTCATCAGATTTCATTAGACACCGACATTGGTGATATTCATCTGTAACTCAGCTAAGCTAAAAACGACAAAGATCCCAGACTTCAACATCAGCACGTCTTGCTTGCGGAATCAAAAGCGGCGTTGAATCCTAATTTCCCTCTCGCATCCACACCTTTTCAGACACGTTTTTTTAAGGTACGTTTCCTCCCCTTCGATCCCGGTGACCACACTGTAACCATGGCACCTTGTTGCCATGTCTACCGTCAATCGCAGCGTTTGATACGGGAGGAAGGCCACGAGCCTGACCAGAAAAAAAAACCCATCCCTTTATTAATTTCACAAGAAATAAGCAAAGAAAGTGTGTTTACGCGAGCCTGCCATGAATACACACTTCTCACAGAGCGGTGAGGCACTAATTACCCTTTCAGAAGGGAAATTAAGCTCGGCTAATATCTTTGTGATCTATAGAGACAACAAGGTAGCTGTTTACTGTGTGTTTTAACCACTCTGCGTGTTGAACAAGTGTTTGCGTACGTGGCTGCCGTGTTTATTCAGTGTTAATATGGTTTCCGAGAGCTCTGTGGTCTCAGCCTCGGCTGAAGGTCACCGTGGGAAAAAACATCATGCAGCGGGGAAGCTCTTAACCTCTTGAACAATACATCTAAGAGCTCTGCCCTTTAGATTTACTCAATTACAGCGTCTATGCGTGAGTCTGTTGCTGTGTAAGGAAGACGGAGTACCTCTGTCCAAAGTATGCTTTGTGCTAACAGTGTTTATAAGGCCGGATCAATGGCGGTGAGATAGTACGAGTGAAAATGTGCAAGATGCGCTTTAAAACTTCACTTGTCGCTGTAAGTGATTCTTTTTCACAGCCCCGCATTTATATACGTCTTGCAACGAGCGGAAACGAAGACGCTCATTTTTAAATCCTTAGGTCGGTACAGCTGATATGACAATATGTATAATAAGCAGACATCTATTCCTCCTCGGTTTGCCGTCGACATCAAAGGGGATTTTAGCATTTCAGCTCCCTCTTGTTTTACCGCAGGAACACAGATGAACCTGATCCGTCCCTTCAGGACCTGAGCGGAAGGAGAGATGAAAGGAGAGGAGAGTTGGTGCGTAGCTCTTCTGTTGTGTTTACGTGTCTATTAGTCATAAAGCATTTGTGAGCTGGCAGGGAGACCGCTGTGTATGTCAGCGATGACATCAGCATGAGACGGCTACAAGGCACCTTTGATTTCATCATTAATCTGTTCTGCGATGCATACGATTACACAGAAGTAGGTTGGAAACTAAGGGTACGCTATCCTTCCTGAGAGATTAGGATCAGTGCAAACCAAACGATGGTATGTTGAAAGTGATTTTCAAAATGTAACATCGCTTGCCGTGTATGTTCGCATATGCCCTCTGAATTACTAAAGCCCATTAATGACGATGCATACAATGGCGGTTTATGAAGTCAAAGCGACACAGTTAATATGCATGGATGGACGGACCGATAGAACCATGGATAGACACACAGGTGGACAAATCCATGGATAGACAGATAGAATGATGGGCAGAGATGGATAGATAGACGGCTAAATGATCAATAGACTGAACAACGGACAAACAGAGAGATGGATAGACTGATGGATAGATAGACAGACGGGTGGATAGACAGACAGATGGATAAATACAGTGATGACAGATGGACAGATCTGTAGACAGACGGATTAAAAAAAAATTATGGACAGACAGACAGACAAGTGGATGGATCAACAAATAGAACGAAGGACAGAGAGATAGATGGATTGACAGAGAGGGACAACATCAAATTAGCAGTGAAGTCATGTTTTTTCCATCTTAAACCTCTTTCACAATTTTTTCATGCTTTGAGGATCTTCACGTTTGGACTATTGTAACTCCTTGTATATTGGACTACCTTCAAATGGTTTAAATGCCACAGGCAGATTTTTAACAGTGCTGTTTGATTTTAAGTCATTAAATGGTCTGGCACCTTCTTATTTATCAGGGCCTGTATACGTGAATACTAAGGGGCCAGTCACATGTGGCACCTTTTCATGCTCATATGTAGACGCGTGGTTTGCGTGACCATAACGGAAGCTCGTTTTTTTCCATGCAAGTCCGCACCGAATTGAGATAAAAACATTTGAACTTTTTAGAATGCCGCAAGTGCACCGCAGGTCATGTGACAAAGAATCGACCAATCAGCTTCATCCTTTCCTGTAACAACATTAAAAGCTCAGCCAAAATAAAGCAATAGTTTGTCAAAGCTGTACAGGGATAGCCATTTTAAAGTAAATCTGGTAGCAGAGGTACTGCAAGCGATTTTTATTGCTGGAAATCCATTTATCCTTTGCTGAAACTTCTGCGTCTTCACGGAAAAGCGCCGTTCATGGTTGCTTAGCGACAGCAGGCGCTTCTGGAGCTCACATGCCCGATTGCTTTGCCTAGAGTTACGACGCATTTTTAGGCGTTTTAATGTCATATATGTCTTTTATCGTTCTTAGCATAACTTTTGCAAACAAACACACATTTTATATTTTGAAATGTTTTGAAAATATGCTAAAACTAACATGTATTAAAATAATTACATAAAACGCAAATCTGCTGACACAGCATGCTGCATTCGTCGTCACAGGAACATCACAGCTGAAGATAATGATGAACTTACATCACACTGCCAGACAAGTGCTTTCCAAACGACTAAACAATGGCATGCTCCAAAGTCCCCACTAGCAAAGGCATAAGGATGATCGCTTTGATTTGAAAAATGACCGTGAACTGCGCAATACACGATACGCGAATCGTTACCCCTACTTCTCTGACTTTTATGACAACTATAATTTCACAATGTTGCAACTTCACTCTCACTTTCTTTTAACTACACAATTTAGTCATCATGCGGAAGTTTCATCAAGCCCAAAATATGTCTTTTTTATACCCAATGGTCAAGTGTTTCACTTGTGTTATTGTGTGCTGGCTAATAAAAGCCTACATTACAAATGATTGCATAACCGTATTTGCACTGCGGTGTGATTCTCACCTCTGTGAACACTCAGTTTGCACAGAACGGGACATCAGGAGAGCGTTTATTTGTTAAAAACAACAGAAAAGTCAATGGGCTGTAGCACAACCCAGCCGCGTCTCCAACTCTTAAACATACTCCGTTTTAAATCCTTTCTCTCTTAACCCTCTTTGTCTGGCTCTTCTTGCTCTTTCTCTGTCCTGCCCTACAGCGGTCCCATACTCCTCTGCTCACCTGAGTGCCCTCTCTCAATCCAAATTGGCACCTGTCTGCCGAGCTGCCGAGCGGGCCGAGCGCACAGTGGGGAGAGAGAGGCTCAATCACCTCAACATCAAGAACCCACGCAGGCACCCCTGTGGCAATGTCGACGTGCTCCAGACAGAGGGAGCAAAAGACAGAGAGGGAGAGCTGGAGGCTGTAGTTTATTGTCTGTCTGGCATGGACTCCTCTGTGGGGCATCTTTGAGAACAGACACTGAGCCTCATGCAGCCCTTTATGTTGCTGAGCTCCAGGGGCAAGGACAACGGCAAAAGCCAGGGCTGAGCTAGACTGCTTCTCACTGTGAACCCTCCAGAGACGTCACAAGAGATTCGGCAGGGCCTCGTGTTTGCGCTCACATGCTGCAGGCTAATAAACTCATATACACACACACTGATATTTATTCAAGAGCGGTCACAACAGATTTTAAGCATCAAAAATTATTTCAGGCTGCGCAATGAATATGCAAATGGAATAAGATTTGACATTTTTATTATTATTTATTAAATAACATCTTTATGTCATTGATTGTTTTTTCAAAGGTATATCCACTATGAACTGGTTTGGTTTGCATTGTGGTATCTCTTCTTCAATAAAAGCTTTACCTACAATATAGAGACTTTCTCATAGCTCAGATTAAACCACATGATAGGCTAATGCTAATGTTGGGGCTACGTTTAGGAGTTTTCTTTTTAAATAACCGTTTCTTTTTTTTTTAAATCAACAATCAAACAGCCTCTACTTTATCTCCATCATCTGAAGAGAGGCCCAGAGGCTCTGAATTATCCCACATCTATAACAGCAACAGCAGCGCTGGGACCGCAGCTCGAGACAACAGCAAATTAAGACTGTCAGTTTTGTCCAGTGTCTGCACATAAACAGACAGCAGACAAGAAGGAAGAAGACAGAGAGTGACAAAGTATAGGTAAACAGTTTGGGGTAAAGTGCCACGAGTAATACACATAATTATTTTTAATTATGTTATTATTTTAGATATTAACTAACTATTTAATTTATTTACTGACAACAAAGTTGGTATGCACAGCATAGCATAGTTTCTTCATACACTACCGTTCAACGATTTGGAGGAAGTAGGAGTAGTGTCTTGTTGTCGTCAGAGCATCAAAATTAGTGGGCAGAGCTAAACAGGCAGCGACGTAGAGGCAGGTGTTGATCTTCAGGTGTGGATAGTGTTTATACACACTATTACCATGTACATACCTTTCTAGCTGTTTTTACACTAATGAGAAGGTTCTGAGTTCGTTTTAGAGGATGCTTTTATAGCATCATAGGGCTTTTTGCACTGCAGGAACCTTTTCACAGTCCC
Organism: Puntigrus tetrazona; assembly: GCF_018831695.1. Lineage (NCBI taxonomy): Eukaryota > Metazoa > Chordata > Actinopteri > Cypriniformes > Cyprinidae > Puntigrus > Puntigrus tetrazona. Next base: position 8,529,499 of record NC_056718.1, read on the forward strand.
CGAACTAATTGTGGAACTACCTACTTTTTGGTGTGTTTGCACGGCGGGAACTAGGAACGATTTTAATTCCAGCAGCTCCTTCAGAGTAGGATCTAAAAAAGCACTAGGAACGATCAGCGACATAAGTTTTCGCGCATTCAAAAACGCCCGTGACCCGCCATAATTTAAAAAGCTGTGTATAATTTTAAAGGTATAATTTTATAAACAACATTCACCTGAAGACTTGGTCTTACATGAACGTGTATACATGAACGTGTATTTATATAAACATAATAAATATACACAGTGCATATAGCAACAAAAACTTTTATTTTGAATTTAATTGTGTTTATTATTCCTATTATTATTATTATTATTATTACTATTACTATTATTATTATTATTATTATTATTATTATTATTATTATTATTCCTATTATTTCTATTAGGTTTTTTTGGTTGGCGTTTTTGGGGTTTGTTATGTTGGCATTTTTTCATACTTGTGTTACAGTAAAAACTTTGATGCATAATTTACAACACAGGTGTGTCTACCCTAAGCTACCAAGAAATACTCCATGCCGTTTAAAAAAAATATATATACTATACTGGGCTACATGATTCAAAAATATAACTTGTTTCAACTTTACCAAGAGCCTTATAGAAAGCTTGTACGCTGATTAGAATACATACTCTAAAGATAAGCTGAAACGTAAGAGCTTACGAAGATTAGAAAACACATGCCGGGCAAAGTCCTTGCGAATGCATCCCTGATTGGAAATCATAAGCCACTCATGCATTTATGAGCCACGGGGCTGATTCAAACCCCCATTTCCATCATTGCGGAGGCCGCCGGACACTGTGGTCAGATGACATTTAAACAATAACAGTCCAGTCAACACCGCTGTCACCCCTGTGACATCATCTTGTGTCCACATGTCCCTCCAATGTCCCCCTCCTTGTTAGAATGCCACAGCAGAGGTGACATTTGCCTCGTTAAGGGCCTAACGAGGTCGACACCTCATTAAAGGTTATCTGTTAATTACCATAACAGCTCAGTGCAGCGAAGCGGCGGACGGGGCTGGGAGGGGGATTCTTATCACATCAAATCTTAACCTTTTCAACACGCGCTCCCATTCTCTGCTTCCGTTCACCCCACTCACACACAACAAACACGAGACACACACTCTCAAGGGGTACGGCCCGGCTTAAATGCCAGTGCGAGTGTGTCCACCGTAAGCCACTTAGATGAGCTCGGAGTGCTGGGAAGGCCCGTGCATTTGGGAATTCTTCCATAAAAAAATAAACGCCTCTAGTCTGGGTGAAGTCACCTCAAAATTTGGCCAAAGATTTCCGAGACAGGTAGGAAGAGGCTGTTCGATTCTTCTCCGCAGCTCAAATCATCAAGTCAGATGCTGAAGAGAGCATCTTAAACCTAGCAACAGATCAAACAGAGTCTGTAAGATCAAATGTGTTTACATCAGTGTTGTCAAGCCTAGAAAAACCTGTGACATTTCAGATCAGCTTCATGATCTCAAACAAATTTGTAGAACAAGTTTGCTATAGACATAACCAATATTTTGAAGAGACATACACAGTATATCTGAAGCATATTGGTTGAGGGCTAGTAATAGATTTTTTTATTAAATCATTGGTTAATATTGGATTTATTTTCCTCTATTTTTACATTTAGAATGCATTTCCTGTCATCTAACATAAATGCAATCCTTAGCAAATCTCAAAATGTGTTATTTCTTCATATAATACTGTGGTGTGTGAATTTACTTTTTATGAATGTAGCATTTAAAACTACTGATTTAAGTTTTTGTGTTTTACTTTTTGTATACCAAATATTTTAACTAATATGCAAAAGTTAAAGTTTGCAGTCAGAATATATTTTACATACATTTTATTCAACAATAAAGCATTGAATTAATTAAAGAGACACTAAAGACAGTAAGAGATACTAGAGACGTTACAAACTATTTCTAGTTCAAACTAAAAGCTCAGCTTTGCACGATAGAAATACGTTTTAATTTAAAATGTTATTTTACATTGAAATAATATTTAATACTATTAGTGAAATAAAATTAAAGTTAATGACTTCTTTCAAAAACACAGAAAAATCAGAACTTCTGAAAGGTAGTTTATAATGTATGAGAATATAGTGTAGATACACTTAACAATATCAAATTGATTAAATATTAATCGGATTTAATTAGAATTTTTCACCAATTGTTAAACTGTACAGGATCGCGCCCGGCTCATCAAAGGGGCCTGGCGTGGATCATGTAATCACGAGCTTGGCTCATCCTTGCAACCAAATCCAGTAGTTTTCACATGTTAATCATATCCAAAGAGATCTGGTGGTCTTGTGTCAGCCTAGCATTAAAAAAGTGATGGTCACAAGAACATGAGAACCCAATGTGTGATCAAAACGAACAGAATAATGCGGTATAATACGGTATAATGTAATTAAGAGCCGAAAAGAGCTTTATCTGGGAGGTAATAACTGCTTTTTCAATAATACTCACAATCAAGTTGTGCAGAACTCCAGGGCTGCTCCCCCTGCTGCTGTACATTATCCAAAGAAGTGAATTGCACACTGTGAAGGCTATTATCTAAATGAAACTAATGTCTACTTTAGCCTGCATAATAAAAACAGCATTTACCAGGTTCATAAACTCTAAAGAAAAGCGGTTACATAACAGCAACTTGTTTTTCTCTCATTCTTTCTACCCAGAGCAAGGCCAAATTTCACCCGCAGATGCTAGAATCTCTTTCTAGTTAGCAAATCCAGAGAGAAGCCGTGCGGCTTTTTCATATTTCTGCACATTCACGCTCCCGAAACGTCGCGGCTGAATCAAACGCACACTCCGATGGCATTCAGCCCCATCTCATTCATCATCTCAAAAGAATTATGACAGAGAAAGAAATTCACAAGGCCGCCGCTAAATACGCTCTCAGCCAGGTGAATGGCGCAGTAATGCATCCCTGAGATCCACAACAGCTGTGTTCTCCTTAGATTTCGCGACGCGGGGATCTAAGGATCTTTTCACGCGAAGGGAAAGAAAAAAATGGGATTGTGAATTGCGGGAGGAGAGCGAGTGACGGAGAGAGAGGGGAGTGATTGAGTGCATGGGAAGCATTGCAGCAGTTTGATCCATGTGGATGTCAGGGGTGCTGAGGCAGCAGAAAGCAGACATATTTACAGATCAGTCAGTGCTAATGTACTCCACACCATTAAACCACAGCCACTATAGCAACACAGCCGTCACCACAGAGACCTGCCTTAACAACAGGCCATTTCCCACAGTGCACCAGCAGATTAAATTAACGCTGCCGCATGCAAGCGCAGACTTCATTACACGTATTTATACATTTAAACGCTACAGCGGACGGGGCCGTGGCCTGGTGGTGTTGGGTGTTAAGCTGAGGTGCTCACGAGGGCGACCTTTGAATTCAGCTCATGCCATTTTAGACACACACGCACAAAAAAAGCTAAACAAACTAAATGCATACAATTATCTTAGTCACATAAAGGCACACCAACAAATAGAAAATATTAAATGGCTGGTTGATTGTGATTTAAAATGGTAGTTAGTGTGCAATGTTGTCGTTTGAGAATAAACAATATCTGAGTTGCAGTGCTGAAAGTTCAATGCAAACGGAGACATCGCCTTTAAGATTCTGGCAGTTTAATGCCTACAAAAATGGCTCGTAGGGAGTACCGTGGAAATGCGTGGAAGGGGCGGGGCCATGCTGCGCTGTTTTAGAGAAGAGGAAGAGCTAACCAGGAGTCGATCTATTTATATATAAATCATAATTTTGTCTTCTAACGATTCAAATAGATTCACAAGTTTCCAAATTTCTGAGGGAGGGCCTTTTCAGAGAAGGGACAGGTAAATTATGTGAAATTTTTCAATTATGTAAATTTGTGAAAACGGCGCATTAACACATGTTAGACTGCACCGCAGTTTTTAATTATATAATAAGTCACTTTTTCTCCAGCAGTCATAAATACATAAATAATCAGTTTTTCCCTAATGTTAATTAACTTGTAGAAAACTTGTATGTTTTAAGTAAAGCAATCCACCTTACATTCAATACATGTGAAACCTCAGATAGATAGATAGATAGATAGATAGATAGATAGATAGATAGATAGATAGATAGATAGATTTTTTTTTACATTTTCAATACTGTTTAGGGGTATAAAAACAGTTCAAAATGAGTCATTGTGCCATTTTCTATCAATAAAAAAAAAACTATCTGTATTAAATAAAATGCAATTTAATTGAATTATCTGTTGTACATTAATTGCAAAGTAAGCAGTTTACTAAAAACTAATAATATTAGAGATAAAGCCTAAACTGCACTTTCTGTTGAGTGCTGGATGAGTAAGAACGAGTGTTCTGTGCAGAAAGTTCTGCAATAATGTTCCTCCGGTCACAAGCATCTTCAAGCACAATATGATTCAAAAGTGTTAATCATATGCTGGAGTGTTCATGTGTGTTTAATCTGAACTCATCTTGTGTCTGGATGAATCATCTGTTTAATGAGCACCGACTTGTAGTAAACATCTACGCACTTTTGTTTCTCTCTCTCTTCAGCTCATGGCCACCGTAAGGCTAGCATCGCAAATTTTTATTTATTTATTTTCTGTAATCAAGTGTGCTCTCCCTTATACAAAACCGCTTCCTAAAAAGGCCTTGATAAGCCCATTTATTCCAAACATCTCCGTACTGTGCTCCTTCGACCCGAAACGCGAGATTTTCTCCTGTGGGCGCCATGTTTAAGTATAGCTAAACTGTTTCTGACCAAACTGTCACTCTCGCTTCCATCGCGACTCTGCCTGCAGACATGCAGCCTGATCCTGAGCGGCAAACTTCATCCTTTATCTGTTCATTTCGCCTCTTGGCTCAGCTCTGTCCCTGAACTCCAGCTCCTGCTGCTGTGCTATTTATCTCATATTCCCTCTTGGCCTGAAATGAAAACAGTTTCTAAAAGATCACAAGCTGCAGCATTTAAATGTTTTGCAGAATAAGAAAGTGGGCGGCTATATATTCCTATGTGACCTGGCTTGTTTATATACATGTGGATAGGGATGAATCCGCTTCACTGGGATGAACTTAAATGTATTTCATCTGATTGATTGATTCTGGATAGATGTGTGAATAGATACTCGAGAGGTTTTTTTTACACCCAAATCTGCACTTAAATTTCACAAAAATGCAGATTACTGTGCAAAATAAAGCTGATAAACAAGATAAACGCTTTTTGATGGGAGGCAAGTATGTATGGAGGTCCAATTTTTTTTTTCTCTCACATTCACTCAGCTGTAAGGGATGTAACTGTTGCTTGGCAGTTATGCAACTGCAGATGCTTGTGACAACGTCATATAAATGGCCTTGAATGTAAAAATCACACAGAGGAGACACGTGCCTTGGTACAGGTGCACTCACATGTGCAGAAGTGTACAAGTACACACTAAACACACTAAATATACCGGACAAACTCATAGGCCCACACTAGCAAGAACGGTACACAAAAATAACAAAAGCGAAACATAAGTCTAGATTTGTATGTCAGTATATATCACTATTTAAAAGTAGTTTATTGAGAAAAGACATTAAGTATGACATATGTAGCATTTAGTTAAAAATAAAATATGTATTAGTAAGAACTTTCCCGGCGCAGAGAAGGAGACATCTTAGAAAGATCTTTGCAGAGGAGCAGAATGATAAGATGGCTGTGTTTTTATAGTGAGCTTCTTGAGAGGGAGGTCTCCAGCTGTACGAGACTTTCCCAAAAAGTGTCGACTTGCACCTGTAGCCTATATAGGACGGCTGCACTTAGAAGTGAGCCAGAAGATAAAGCTGCACCTCGGCAGCTTTTTAATTTCTATTTTACATTTTACTTGCTTTACCTAACCTGAGGATAAACTAAATAAGGTAGAAGGTGCAGAAGATTTGAGCACCATAAAACAATATATATATATATATATATATATATATATATATATATATATATATATATATATATATATATATATATATATATATATATAAACAAATAAAAATACATAATGCATAAATTAAACAAAAATAAACAACCAAACATATAAAAAATAAAAGGGGCTTTAAGCTCCACCTTCTTTTCAAAATTCTAATTCCTTAAAAAGTCGCACATATATTAATTACTAAATATAATAGCTAAATAAACACAACATAAATACATAAAAAATATAAAGATCTCTATATGTCTACTCTCTATTCAGTATTCGCTAATAACCGATAATAAATATGAATTATAAAATAAATATAACCAATCAATAAATGCAATCAAATAAATTAAAATAAAAGTTCCAATAAAAACACAAATAAATACCATATTTCACTCAAAAATTCATACTGAGGTGGTTCACAAATTTATGTTGTTCACTTGTAATTTAACTATGCAAATACAATTATTTTAACTAATAAAATATACTTTATTATAAGTATTATATTTTAAGAACGTATCCCATTTTAAACTGTTTTTAGACATTTCTTTTCTACTACAATTAGTTAAAGTGCTATGCTCTTTGTGGATGGAAGGGTGGCCATGTCGTATCTTACAGATCTGACACCAGAATCACCAGAAGTATAACCTCCCACCTCCAAAATCCTTATGTAAGCCATGGCCGTAACCAAACCGTTTGTTACTCCGATAAATCACCCCGGTGCCCTGAGAAACAACGTCCAGAGTGTACTGTCACATCTGCCCTTCCCATGTTCCCTTTCCGCTCTGTTCTGAGTGAACAGAGGATTCTGTCAAGCAGATGTCTGTGTCACTAACTGATCTCTCGGTCGTTCCTCATCACCCCCGCAAGCAAGCATCTATTTTCCAGGTAAAGCCAGTGTGGGCTCTGCAGCCCATGCAAGACCCTTTAAGCCACCCAGTGGGGCGGCTTATTTCTAGCCCACGCACAGCACAGTTCTAGCAGCACACTGTCAATCAACGACGCTAACCCTGCCCCGTTAGGCCAGAGTTATCCTCCGTTCAAGGGCACAGGAGCCGGTTGCCACAACAACAGTACCTACCGCAACCGCTTCGCGTAAGAGAGCCCAACTCTCCCGGTCTATTGTGATGTCTTAATAGCTTGTCATGAGAATCATTCCTGTGCACGAGTCAAGCACAGAAATGAATTAAATGAAATGTTTATCAAATAGAGTTTCATATAGTCATCACTCAGATCAGAAACTGTTGGCTCATTCTGGAAAGAGAAATAAACTCATTAGAAATGACGGATGATGCTGTTGCAACCGACGCCTTTCATAGGGAAAGCGAGAAATGAGCTCTCTCCGAATGCTAATCGACAACAGGTGGCATAAAGTTTTTCATCAGCAGTAAATTAAAACATCCTGAAAGAGGCTGTTATAACCTTTAGAAATGATAATGGGGTTGGAAAATATGACGGCATGCTGTGGATACTCTGAACGCGGTTATTTTCCACAGGTTTTTCAGCTACTCTGATTTTTGAAGTATGTTGTATTGATTGTGGTGTGTGCCACTTCATTACATTTGGCCAGTTGCATTTGAAAGGAGCGGGAATATATGGGAATTGATATTAGGCATGGAAAGTTTCGCCGCTTTGCAACCCTAATGGCAGCATTAGGCCACGGGTAGTTGCTGTCACTTTAAGAAAAAAAAAAAAAAAAAAGTGAAAATAAGGAAGTCAAAACATCTTTATGAATTAACGAAAAACTCCATGAATCATGACAGGTTATGTAAACTGAAAAATGCAGGTGGAACATCCTTCTAGGACCAAGACATTTTATTTTAATTTGAGAAATAAGTTTTTTTCATTACATTAGAACATAAGAAAAAATGAAAACATAACAGTTTGGGAAAATCAGAAATTTAAGTAATAAAAATTTTTACATATTTGTTTTCTATATTGCAGTGTGTAACGTTGCTGAATTTGAATGCAAGTGATCTGCAAAGTTGTAAATCCAAAAGAATTACTGTCTCCCAAAATAAAATATTGACTCTGTACAGCCTCGTTAGTATTTCCGTGACAGATACACATAACGGGGTAACACATTTGCATAATTCCTGCCTATGTTGTATGTTGGCCAGCCATGAACGACCTGACTCCGCCCACAAACGCGTAACTTTTCCCCAGAACGCACATTTCAGAGTAGAATTACTGGCTATAGCAATATTTTCCAGAGAAACAATAATACAAACATAACATGTTTCCTAATTATCTGCAAGCATATGTTTATTTTGAAAGTCAAAAACTTATATACAGCACCTTTAAATGTGCTCGCTAAAGCCACCAAAACACACATTTAATTTAAACTGCACACAGTGAAGCCAGTAAGCAAGTAACAGTGTGAAAAATGACCAGTCCAGTGTGCAACAAAAACAAACTCAAATGTAACAAATGTATTACATATTTCTGCACACATGCTGTTTTAAACCCTATATATGCTAACACGGAAGAGATTTTGATTACTCGCTCGTCTTGTCCTGCAGAGGACCCACACTCTTGAACCCCTCCCAGGTCACTTTCTGCTGTGATCGAGCAATAAATCACACACACACACTCACTCACAGAAGAGTTATGAATCTTTCTGATCCCTCTCCAACAGGTCAGTTTATAATGAGAAGTTTATGAGAGGACTCCTCCGCAGATGAAGAGAGAGAGAGACACACGGAGGGAGCGAGAGGAAACACAGAGATGTGTTCACGCACGCCTGGCGAGACAACAGGCGAGTTTAGAGCCAAAATGGCTGCATTCATTATTCATAGAGCCTGGAGAACAGGCCTTTGCAATATTTATCCGTGATATTGACTTGACTGTGAGTGACTGCCAGCGTACTCACCCAGTCACACAGTGAGATGAGATCACAACCCTACAGCTGAGACGGCCTGCTTCCCAAGGGCCGGATTCAATTAAAGACACACGCAAACACACATTCACGGCTTTAACAACAAACACACGTTACACGCGGGTTCACACACACAGGGGTAAAAATCCCCACGAACGCCCGCAACGCAAGAAAAACATTTCACACACACCGCGGACGTGCACTCGAGCGGCACTGAAGATCCGGAGCCACCAATCAGACACATGCATCACTCGTTTTTTTTTTTCTTTTATCCGTTTCTTAAGATATGCTCATGTGTGCTACTAAGCAATCAAGACCAATACGAAACAGATCCCCCAACACGGTGGCGGCGCCATCCGGTTTTATGATTTTACTGCAATTTTGAAGTTTCCGCTATGAGTGCATATGTGACCCTGCACCATAAAACCAGTCATAAGATTGAAATTGAGATGTGAAAGTTAAATAAGCTTTACGCTGATGTATGGTTTGTAAGTATAGGACAAGTTTGGATGAGATACAGCTGTTTGAAAATCTTAGCAATGCATATTACTAATCAAAAATTACATTTGGATATAAATAAGTTACTCTCAATGTTGGTAACCAAACAGTTGAAATTACTGTTGTTTACCACCATTCTTCAAAATGTCTTCTTTTGTGTTCAACAGAAGAAAAACGCTCATCCAGGTATAGAACAACATGAGGGTAAGTAAATGTCGACTACATTTAAATAAATAAATAATCGTTTGTTTATTCTTTCGAAGTAGTTTTTTTGGGGGGTCATAGAAAATGTTATCAAGCAGTCACCAAAAATCCCTAAGGGTTCTTGAGCCCTAAGGGTTTCTGTCTCTAATACGACTCATAATATCCAGAGAACGCTGCAGCTCTTACGCATTTCTTAATCTAATGAAAATATAATAAATGTCAGGATTTATAGTCAAATCTAATATACCCAAAGCCTAAAATCAAGTGTTCGCTCAGATGAGGAAAGATGTAGCCTGGGGACCTGAGCAGTTCTCTCAAAATCTTACATCAAGCAATCCTCAATACAGAACGGTTGGCAAATGCCTGAAATACAAAGCAGCACCAAAAGCGATACCTATACCCGCACACAAATAAATAAATAAATAACCTATACATTTATGCGCAAGTAATGCATGCATGCTTTGTGAGTAACATATTCAAAAATAACTGACCAGTCGCTGGAAAATGTTTTTTAAATGATAAAATGTAAAATAAAGTATATGATGGAGCGGTACAGTGGAAAACCTTGAATGGAGATAGGAAACTCCACTCACCGAGCAGTGCTGCTTTATATACCCATCAATGCCTGTCTCTTTCAGAAAAGTGCAGGTGAGGGCATGGAAAACAAAGAAAAGAGATGCACTTTACTCTGTTGTTTTATGGCTGGGAGCCAGATATCGATGAGCGATGCAATAGAACACTCCACTATAAGAAGTCCCTTCAAACACACAGGATATGTAACAGAATTACACCTGTCCACTAGTTATGCTTTTCTATATTCTATTAGGAGTACTGCTGTCAAACGGTCGATCGCAATGAATCACATCCAAAATAAAAGTACTGTATATACACAGAACACACACATATATGCAAACGAAAACCAATCATTTGAAATTATTTGAAAATGTGTGTGTATATATATATATATATATATATATATAAAAATTCTTTTAAAAAGAAAATCCAGAAATCCAATAATTGCAAACCATCAACACTATTAACCTTTAAAACTGTTTAAAAATGGTCTCCCTGTAGTGTGTTTTGGGACATGCTCCATTAGGATTTAGCCGTTTTATCAAGCGACCAACAAAAGAAAAACAAATCACCTGTAGAGACCCACAGGGACCATTACTGTATCCCATAAATACAATACAATCCCCATTATAACCAGTAAAACCATTACACTTTCTGCGATGCTTTCTGATGTTTTTTTCCTTTCTTTGTTGTTGTTATATGGGCAGTAATATGGTTTTGACTTTAAATAAGCATTCGCTCATTTTTTGATATTCCCACAAAGTTGTTTAGAAATACTAGAAGTGTCACCGTTTCGAAACACTAGCTTTTAAATTTGATGTGAATTTTATCAAATATACTTATATAAAAACAATTATTAAGTCATCCTCTATAGCAATTTAAACATTTCGGTTCAAAACAGGAAAAAAAAAAAACGTTGTGTTGGCAAACATGATACCAACCGCTTTTTTGTGTTTACGGTCATTTAAATTTAGTAAGATTATGAAAAACAGCCGTTTAAACTATACTGTTTGAAAAAGCTGTAAATAGAAATATTTAGGCTTTGATATCTTGTTTTACCTGTTTAAAGTGTAAATAGAAACTCTGAAAAAGGACGTAAAGGATGCATGTTTTTAATTTCCAGAGCAAAGGGGCAAATTAGATGCGTTTGGTGGCCAGAAAAATAATATTCCTATGTAATGCCAATGTTAAACCTCTAGGCCCACATGCTGGTATCTGATCTATAATATAGAACATACATACATACATATATATATATATATATATATATATATATATATATATTAGTGTTATGGCTGCTAAATAAACATAACCTACCTAACAGCAGTTAAAATAGCTTATTTATTCATTTATTTATGTTTTGCTTTAAGACATTATAAAACATTTAATGTTTATAAGTTTTGGGTTATAAAGTGCAATTATACCGACATCTCAGTATTAGCATGACATTCATGTATAAGTGAATGTTAAATAAGGTAAGCAAGCAACGTAATTTAACCCAATAAAAAATTAAAGCAACGTTTTAAAAACACAATCTGCATTCAAGGAAACTCTTTCTTGTATTCCTTTCTAAATGACAGTCTTCACAGAAACTCATTTAACTTCCCACAAAGAGAGAAAGACTAAAAATATTATTTAAAAAAAAAAAAAAAAAAAAAAAAAAAAAAAGATAACTAGCATCTTATGACCGTCCTGTTGAGGTGTTTGTCGCGTTATCTAACTCAAGATATAGCATAACTGTATATCGCTAAAAATAAACGAACTATAATGCGCTTCAGTAAAATATAACTACTGGCCAGATTTCCGAGAGGTAAACTATTGAGACTTTCCTCAACTTTCCGGCGAACGACTGGCCGCTCATTCCTCAGTTCCTATGAAAGCCTTTCTAAACGGCTCTGGCCCACAGTAGATCGTGAATCTGTGTCTGTAATATTTTCAACTCCGGGAGAGCTCATCATTTATTCGAGTATGTTATTTCATGTTCTCAGTTCTCACTAATGCATTTTTGCAATTAGGTTTTCTTCAGAGGGTATCAGGGTAAAGATTGACACCAGCGAGTCCTAATTAAATAGGAATAATAAAGCACAAATTCTTCTTGATTTACTACAAGCATAGCCGTTTTATCTATCGGGCCAAAACATCATTTTTTTATTTATACAATTTAAACGGCTTCAAAAGCAATTCAGACAGGTACGCAGAATGTAAGGGATATTTTAGACTGGTGCTTAGGCATTGCTTTTTTTCATAACGCTGCATAAGATGTGTTATAGACGAGAGCCTCGGGGCAGTTTAATTAGAACTTTACGGCTCCTGGTCCTTCAGTGCTGTAGTCCAGTGTGAGAAACACCAAGACATGGCAAATATGAGACCGGACACAGGATTATCCTCTGATAACAATCTACCCAGAGACCAAAACCCACCGCTCAATACTACAGACTTCACTAATGTTCTCTTTTCCAGTATGCCACAAAGATGTTGTCTTTCAAGGGATAGTCACAAAAAAAAAACAGTGTGGACAGGTTGTCAAACACCATTCTCTAAGATCACGTTAATTTTGAAAGAAGAGACTCCTGAAATAACTCGAAACAAACAGCTCTATTCATGTTTTATTGTCTCCACTATCGCATTTCTGTCCTGTCTGAAGTTCAAAGTATGCCGCTGATCAATTTTCTTATCCATCACTTTTATACCTGTTTTGTTTGTCTGTGATCAGTATTATTTAGCTTCTAGTTTTGCCACAATATCAAATGTCTGTCTATGTTCCATAATGTATTCTATTACGTGCATTAAAGTTTAGTTTTATATTAAACTTTTTTTTTTTATATTAAACTTTTTCAAAACACTACTTCATCAAGCTTTAAAAGCTTTTTACATAAATATACACTAGGTAAAAGACGTATGCACATCTTATTTAAGTTTATACATGATGTAAAAACTGTATCAATATAAATAATTAAAATATAATGATATCAATCATGTATGTAATAATACAGAGCCAAAATAGAGCCAAATAAAATGTGCCAATTCAATTAATAATAGACTGAATTAAATGCATGCATTCAAAAGATGATTTTTTTATCTATGGAACATTAACTGCAATAAAAACACAGTAAAAATGTAATAAATAAAAGTGGCTAATAGATCAAAGGTTTTCAGTTTTTTATATGCTGTAAGAACTACCCACCAACCCTGTATTTTTGTGCATTAATAAAAAAATATACATTGTGGGCGGAAAATATTTAAAATTATTATTAACCCAAATAAAATCAAATAATGTTCCCAAAATAAATATCTGGCTTTTCACATTTCAATAATAATAATAATAATAATAATAATAATAAATTGGAAAATATACTTTTAATTATGTTGACAGTGTAGTCTACATTCCTAATTGTTTTTGTTTTAAAATACAAAAACAAAAAGCAAAAAAAAACTATTTTTGAAAAAAAAAAATATTAAATAAAAGCAACTCATGTCTTGATTTTAAATTAGAAAGCAGAGCATGTTTAGTGAATGTCAAGGTTTAAATAATTACATTTACATTTCCTATTTTAGTATTGTATTATATTTACATATAAAAATATATATTAAAAAAAGAAATCTCTCAAAAGTATTCTTATTTTATTGTAATGCAATAAAAATATAAGTCAGTATTGCAGATGTAAGATGGGTAAGATTTCTTTGCATTTGTCAGCCGAAGTTGTGATGTCACAAAGGTAAAAAAATAAAATAAAATTGATAAATTAACTATAAGAAATTGTCAACGGTTATATCCCAAGAGCTTTGGATTAAACATCACACTCTGGATGGTTAAGATGGCTTAACTGTCCAATGTAGTGGACACCTTGAGAGGGTTAAAAGAGGGAGAAGTCCCAGCGGTTAGGTTAAGACACAAGGGTATTAGGACGTGTCTACAGAGATAGATGGAGGTACTGATGGACGAATGAATGGATGGAAATATCCCTTTATTCCAGCGTGACTATGACAGAGTGATGAAGTCCTGACCCTCGAGGAAGCAGTTAACACCCGTGTCTCCAGTCGCCGTGGTGTCACAGCGGGAGCGGGTAGCCATGGCAACGCAGAGGAAACATGCCTTCAGATTCCGCCTCGCATCAGCGGGCACCATTAATTACAGGGCCGGCGAGAGTCGTTACAAATATGTAAATACAGTAACCGTCGCTCTGTGCGGAATATTAATGCGTGCGTAGGAGGCGGAGTGAGAGAAAGACACCGGACAGCTCGCGAAAGATGTAGATTTAATGCCCGTCCCCTCAAGAGCCCGTACCTGTGAGCATCTCGTCCTCCTAATAGCTACAGGGGTCCCTTCGCCCTCTCTCTCTCTCTCTCTCACACACCTGCTCTGATGATCAATATATAATGATTAATAGTGGGGGTTGTTTTGACCTGCCTCTAATTCATCTCTGACAGACAGTCAGTGTAATGAGAGTCTGGATTTAGCATCCGCCGCGTGTCCGAGCAGACGCTCCCTCCTTTCCCCCACGGCTACCCTAACCAACTGCCCCACTTTCAGTCGCGTGTGCGAGGTGTGGAGGTACATGTACACACGGAAACAAAAGAAGGGGAATGACATCACGTAGATGCAAACAGAAATAGAAAGAAAAATACAGAGGCAGGGAGAATGACCTAATTTCAAAGTCTGAAGTATTTCCCCTGTTACTCTGCAACACGCTAGAACCACAATGAATCGGGACGATGTTCCCAGCACTGAGGGCTCTTGTCTATTCCGAGTCGTTTTTAAACTGATCTACATTTTATTTTTCAACAATCTTTTTGGTTGATCGTAAAAAATATAGTAAAATCTACCTTCGATGACAAAGCTGAATTTTCAGCATCATTACCCCAGTCTTCAGTGTCACATGATCTTTCAGACATCACTCTGATATGCTGATCTGATGCTCCAGAAACATGTCCACATTTGTGGAAATCACATTTTTTATTTTTAGGATTCTTTGATGAATAGAAAGTTCAAAAGAACAGCATTTATTTGAGAAAAATGTTGCAACATTATAAATGTCTTTATTGTCATGTTTCGAATGAATGAACTTACTAATTTCTTAAAAAACAATTTATATGTAGCATTACTGCAATTTGTAATCTGATATGTACATATACACACACACATACATATATATATATATATATATATTCCATAATTTCAAAACTAAATTTATTTATATTATCATTTGATCATGTATGGTTACATAAATATAACATAAACATGTTGCGATATTTAATATCAAAATAACATGATTTGGTGAGTTGCTTTATGTAACCATAATGATCATAAACTGCTGCTGTGGATTTTATGCTTTCAAATAACCACATGTGATATTAATTATACCCAATTAAAATTCTCCAAAAATATTAATGCATTTGGTGTCATTTATGAAATATGAAAGGAAAAAAGTCCATACTTTTTTTGTCCATACAGTGAAAGTCAGTGGGGTCCAGTGGTTTTCAGATCTCAGTGACTTTGAACGTATCCTATTTTATGTCCTAGAGAAGAATGAAAGTTACAGGATACAGTTTTTTTTTTTTTTTTTACAGGATTTAAATTTTTGTGCCACGCAGTTTTTTTTTTCTGTCACAACTATTCTTACCAAACAACACAACTCTCCCGAACCTGCCAATTCACAAAGGAATTACAAACACAGAAAGAACAGAGCCTTGAAACCACAGGAGGGACTTTTATGTCCCATTAGCTTTCATCTCTCCCTTCTCCGGTTTCTTTCAATTCTTTGCTCTGTCTCAAAATTGCTCTGCTTGATAGGTTGACCTTTACGTGCCTCTTGAGTTTGAATAGATTTGACTTGAATTCTATGAGCTGCCATCACGGAAATGTTCAAACAGACACTGAGACAGATACGCATACAGAAAGCTGGGAACAAGTGTGTGAGTATCCATAAAACACGGACACAGGAAGTGCGTGGATCTCACATA
Organism: Puntigrus tetrazona; assembly: GCF_018831695.1. Classification (NCBI taxonomy): domain Eukaryota; kingdom Metazoa; phylum Chordata; class Actinopteri; order Cypriniformes; family Cyprinidae; genus Puntigrus; species Puntigrus tetrazona. Next base: position 8,545,593 of record NC_056718.1, read on the forward strand.
AATCTGTGAGCCCGGACCGCCGCCTCTGCACCGAGAGCGACTTTAGCCGTTCTTTAAAACAACGGGTTGGAGACACAGTCTGTCGTGTCGGCTCACAGACTCTTAACCGCGACGTTTCCAATCTGCTCTGCTTCTTAGGGAAGTAAATCTTCTTCAAAGGAAGCGGGGCTCTCTCTCTGAGCATATATGTCTGTGTATGATGATCAACTCATCAGTAAAACTAGGGCAGGGTTCTGATTTACTGCAAACGCAATTGTTATGCTATTCAGCTACACAAACAAATGAACGAGGGAAGAGTGAGAGGAAAAGGTGCAGCGTGGGCTCTTGTTCTGGGAATCACATCGGTAAAATGCAGATTAATGCAGTGGCTCTCGTCGTGCTTTAAACCAAGTCCAAAGTCATTTTTTTCTTTTATGTTTATCAGTACGATCACAAAGAGGATTTTAAAAAATGCGATGCTAAGCATTACGCTTCAAAGCCAAAGTAAAGGTATTAAAATAATATCTGGAGAATGGTTTGTTTATACTGAGTTGTCTTTTTTCCTAATTTTTTATCGTATTTATCCAAATGATAAATTATATTGAAAAAGCTTTTCCAAATAACATTGTCCAATACTACTAAATATTAATAAATGTTATATTATTATTATTATTTTTTTATTATTATTATTATTATTATTATTATTATTATTAATAATAATAATAATAATAATTGTTGTTGCAAATATAATAAATAATAATAACAATTACAAATGTAACTGTTATACGTAAGGTAATTGTCACGACTCTGGACTTCTGTGTTTATGTTTTCGTTTCATGCCATGTGCTCCCTGTGCCCTGCCTTCCTCTGTGTTAATTGTATCATTGTCATCAGCTGTGTGTCGTTTAATTTAGTCAAGTACCCTGTGTATTTAAGTCCTGTGTTTTGAGTTCTGTTGGTCCGAGCGTCAAGGTCCTTACCCGATGTCTGTACCT